>NC_091371.1:17608299-17680799 GCF_038502225.1 Cherax quadricarinatus | reverse complement strand
TACCCCGGTTTCCCGACCTCTGGAATTAGTAGTATCAGGAAAACTACTACAAATCTTTAGGATGGCAGTGGGCAGCTCCTTTACCCTCAGTACTGTGGTTGCCAACGTCTTCATGGAGAATCCTCAGGTCAAAAAGTTCAGCAAGGCGTTTTAATATCCAGTCCCTCAACAGTATCAATGCTGTCGAAAAAGACGGCAGACTCCTTTTCCTAGAAGTTCTGTGCAGGTCTCCCGACAGCAACATCGTGTAAACCACCAACAAGGATGATCTCATACACTTCTTAGCACACCTTGATACTCGTGTTAAAACAGGTGTTCTTAGTTTCTTTTGAAGAACTATACACTTCGCCAGCTCTTGTTGCCTTGAAGAGGACAGTACCTACACAAAAGAAGTCTTCACACGTCTACTTTTTACCTTCTTACTTCATCCAGGATAGCAAAAGCTATTCTTAAAAGAATCCCGGAACATTCCACCAGTTTTAGTGCTTTTGTGTGGGGATGTTACCGCGAATACGAGTCAGGTACTTGCTAGAAGCAACATAAATGTAGCCATCATGGCGGCATCCTCCATCAGAGACCTCATTACGAAGAGTATTCCTGCACTTTTTGCTTCCACGACAGGCGTGTACGTACATCATCGCTTGTGGACACTGCTTCAAGAAATAAGTAGGGGAGGCAGGCAAAAGCCTATATATCTGCCTGGGTGAACATCGAGACGTCTGCACCTGGGAGGACAAAAGAACGTCTGTGTCCTCCGCAGAAACTCCACGGGATATTTGATGAGTTAGTAACAGACAACTCTTCATCACTAAATCCGACTTCAGGCGTCGACGGTGCCTTGAAGCCTCACTGATCATCATCACTGTCATCATGGAACAAAAAGCTGGACTCTACACCATATCAAAAAACACTGACAAGCATGATTCTCGACCAGGTTTCTTTAAAAAATTAGATAACTGTATGTACGAGTGTGTGTTCTTACACATGTCAGTATTACAATACCCTGTAGAAGCTCCTCTTTTGTTACCTCAGTACTTGTCGCTTCTCTGTGGTTTCTGCTCCTTCCTGTTTGCCCTACCCTTCCTTCCTTCTTTCCTTCCTTCCTTCCTTCCTCGGTTTTAAAGACAATATAACTCTTTATTGTGTTGTTTGTATACTTGTCGCTCCCCTGTCTCTTTTAGCCTTATATTCCGATTTTACACTCATTTCCTTGTTAATGTTCTAAGATGTTTTACGTCTTTTCTTTTTATTTATCTCGTCCTAAAACGTAGGATTTCCAGAATATTTTCCCATGCTCTCTTGCTTCTACTTTGTCTTCTCTGCAGTGGCGATTGAATCACGGACTCTTTGTGCATCCAATCTACATCTTTTTGGGTACGGATGAATTTCTCTCTCACTTCCCAGCACTTTTACGTGAATAGTGTGTGTGCGTGCGTGCGTGTGCGTGCCCGCGCTCGTCTCTGTCCCTGTAATCAGGTAAATATGGTTGAGCTCCAGTTCTCGATCCCGCCTATAGTTCTACAAGGCTTGTTACAAAACTACTGAGACTGGATCTGCGTCGATGACTTAAGAGAGAGTTATATCTTGGAGCAAAACACCTGAGGAGACATGATCTCTACTTATAAAATACTCAAACACACACAAGTTTATAGGGACAGTCTGTTAAAAATAAGAGAAAACAAATTGAAGGGACAACTGAAACTAAAAGTTCATATGAGCAAAATAAAGAATTCTTTAAATTAGGAAGGGAGGGAGTGAGTAAATGTAAGGAATTAGAAAGGCAGTGAGTACATATAAAACATTAACAAGGGAGGGAGGGAGTGAAGGCTTACTCAGTATGTTGATATAGAAGTAGATATGGTAAGAGTCCAAGACGCAAGAAGTGCTAAGCCACACCAGTTAATCGTAGCGCAAGAAACCCAAGAGCTAGAATTTATCCCCTTCAGACACATACATAACAAGCCAAATGCCTATGACAAGTGGTACCTAAAACACACACACACACACACACATCAAAAGCTGTGACTCGACCCCTGCAACCACAACTAGGTGAGTACGCACACACATCATTGGTGTGGTAATGTAATTGGTAGGTGCGTTGTTCGGTAATTCATGTTAAACATCATTAAGTCTGACCATGAACTAACTGCTACCACCATTCC
This sequence comes from Cherax quadricarinatus, assembly GCF_038502225.1. Taxonomy (NCBI): domain Eukaryota; kingdom Metazoa; phylum Arthropoda; class Malacostraca; order Decapoda; family Parastacidae; genus Cherax; species Cherax quadricarinatus. Next base: position 17,678,637 of record NC_091371.1, on the reverse strand, counting down.
CCCCTCAAGGAAGGTTCCTTGATGTTGGTGAGGGGCTCTTGATTTAGGGAATTGGATCTGTGCTCCAGTTCCCCGAATTAAGCCTGAATGCCTTCCACATCCCCCCCCCCCCAGGCGCTGTATAATCCTCCGGGTTTAGCGCTTCCCCCTTGATTATAATAATAATAATAATACCACCATTCCATGCACACCTGTCTCTTGCAGTTTTTGTTTGCCACGCGAGACACACTTAAGTAACGTACAACAACTGTATTGTCAAGGGGCTTTATTTGTCTAATACTGGATTGATAAAGCCCCTGGTGGTGGGCGAAACGTTTCCACCATAAAGTTTTCTCACGTTGTTTAAGTGATTCTTTTATATACGAGGTTTTCGTGTTAAAAATTTCTCTAACTGCACCATTGGTTCTCCATTTAGGTATTGCGATACTGATGTTCGTTCACCCCTCTCTCAGCTCTCTCCATTAGGTATTACGATACAAATGTTCATTCATCCGTCTCTCGGTAAACACTTTACTTCCCACTAGGCTTTTAAGGTGAGTGAGAACTTTCTCTTTTCAACTGAAAGAATGTTAAATCCTTCAGATATATTTCTACTTAAATTATTGTTTCTCAAGCGCCTTCAGTGAACCTGATAAATCTCTCACTCGAGAGCAGTGAGCCTATGTGAGACGTATAGTGTGTGCCAAGGTTCAAAATCGATAATAAACAATAATTTATATGAAGTATTCTGTTTATGTGTTTCTTGATCTTTGTATATAAACGACAACAGTGAGACCGGAGACGAAAGAATGAGAATAATTTTCCGTTAATTAAACAACAGTCGACACAAAGAGGGAGAGATAAATAGCAGTTTCCCGTTAAACAACAGCATTGTAGCTGGAAGAAGTCTTCTGAGTGTGAAAAACAACAAATGACAAAGTCAGTTATAGGTGTGGAGATTGGTAATGTTGCAGGGTTCATTATTCTGCCGTGGGTAAGTATATTATCTATGCAATTATCACCGTGTTGACGCGGATTGTACCACTGAACATAAGCGCTTTTGTTATACGTATTGTTTAACTTTTAACTTTTTTTTTCAAATTGTGGTTTTTATGTAATATCTTATTAATGTAAAAATTTGGGAGGAGTCTTGTTTTTGTTGTGATGATTGAATTTTTTTCTTTTGCTTCCTGGTTTTACATTTGGTTACCAGTTAATTCTTTTCTGTCTAGTATCAGCATTGGCTTCTTTTTGGTGAAAAACCTGGCATATAATACGGATGAGTTTTTTTTCTTTTTTTTTTTTTTTTGCTTTATGTGCTTAAGTCAGTTTATCTGGAAAATTTAGCCAGTAATACAAAACATACAGTAATACGAATAAATGCAACAATGCATGAAAACGGTCAGTTGGCATTTTGCTGCAGAGCAAGGAAGGAGTCTCCACACACTCAGCCTCAACTGCTAGTGTCATCTTACACAATATGACATTTAGTGGACTGTTTTCCTGGGCTCTTGGTTGTCTATGCACAATGGCCTGTGTGTGTGCACTTAGTTCCTGACTCTCATGTCCATTGCATAAGCATTGAAACTTGTTGAGAGTATCCTTAACAAACTGTACATTGTAACAATGTACATTTGTTGCAATGTAACAAATGTACATTGCCGTGCCTTGACTTAGGCTCTAACTGCGGTTATCTCAGGAGAAAGCTTGCTTCTGGATACTTAGTAGTGAGTGGTCTTGGTGTTTACCCAGCTGTGTGAACTCAGCCTGTGCTGGGATTGAACCAGCCTAGTCTCCATTACCTTGTTAGTGTCTACAAACTATATTGTGTGGACTCAAGTCTTTGACTAGAAGGTATCTGCGCATACATGCACTATGGGCACTTGGAATCATGTATGATTGAATTTCACATTTTCATACTTGTGACGCTCTAAAGATTTTTGTGTGATCTGTTTTTTATGTATTAGTCAGGTGTTGAACTTTTACTAGCTATCATTATGAGTTGACTAACTTACGTTTGATATATGTGTTGATAATCCTGTAATCAGATATTATAGCAGTTATGTCCATATTACGTCTGAGTTATTTCTCGTGCAGACTTCGGATATATTTGTATAAGATGTCTTTATTCAGTAAAAATAGATGCATATTACAATGCACGTTATACCAGATAATTAAACTGATGAATAGACGTGAGTCTGTCTATTCATAACAGTGGAGTGTTTGCCTACTACAAGTCCTGCACTGGAAGCAGAGGCAAGCATGTCTCAGTGACTAGAACAACACGATGTACTTTCTCTTTTTTCTTTCACTGTCTTTCTGTGCAAGAATCTGGGACACTATTCCTTGATACTTTTGATCCCCAGCTCTTCAAAAGGTGTCTGTGATGTTATATTCTGAATAATAACTCTTGTGCTTTCATTTTTTCCATCTACCGAGCCAACGTTAATGTGAGTAGTCACCTTCCTTAGCCGATGCCTCATATATATATGTAGTGCCGAATAGGTAAAACTTGCGATTTCGAGTTAAATAGCAACGTTCTTCTTGACGAACAAGGCAAGTGAATATTTGTATATACAGTAATTTCCCAAAAATCATTCTTAACATAACTTAAAAAATATATTTCATTGTTTGTTTATTATTAAATTATTGGAAACTTATCTAAAATATATTTACTTGGATTAGATAAATTTTCTAAGGTTCTTTTGGTACAAAATTATTAATTTTTTCACTAACATAAATGAAAAAATATATCTTTAAACGTATAAGAGAAAATTTTAGAAAGGACTTAATTTTAAATGAGTTCTTGCTAATTGACCAGTCTCTAGTCCATCTTGCTGGACTTTGCAGGTCTTTTGTTCATTTCTTGCTAGACACTGACCCCCCCCCTTAATTAAAGACCTACTTTCTGTACATTTTTCACGAACGTTGACATCCCCCCCACACACTCTCCAAACAGCACATTCCCCACACGCACTTCAAGCACCACATTCCCCCCACACATTCCAAGCAGCACATTCCCCCCCCCACACACACACACTCCCACACACCAACACACTCCCACACACCATCACACTCCTACACACCAACACACTCCCACACACCATCACACTCCCACACACCAACACACTCCCACACACCAACACACTCCCACACACCAACACACTCCCACACACCAACACACTCCTACACACCAACACACTCCCACACACCAACACACTCCTACACACCAACACACTCCCACACACCAACACACTCCTACACACCAACACACTCCCACACACCAACACACTCCTACACACCAACACACTCCTACACACCAACACACTCCCACACACCAACACACTCCCACACACCAACACACTCCTACACACCAACACACTCCCACACACACACACTCCTACACACCAACACACTCCCACACACCAACACACTCCTACACACCAACACACTCCTACACACACACACTCCTACACACCAACACACTCCCACACACACACACTCCTACACACCAACACACTCCCACACACCAACACACTCCTACACACCAACACACTCCCACACACACACACTCCTACACACCAACACACTCCCACACACCAACACACTCCCACACACCAACACACTCCTACACACCAACACACTCCCACACACACACACTCCTACACACCAACACACTCCCACACACCAACACACTCCCACACACCAACACACTCCCACACACAAACACTCCCACACACCAACACACTCCCACACACCAACACACTCCTACACACCAACACACTCCCACACACACACACTCCTACACACCAACACACTCCCACACACCAACACACTCCCACACACCAACACACTCCCACACACCAACACACTCCCACACACAAACACACTCCCACACACAAACACACTCCCACACACCAACACACTCCCACACACCAACACACTCCTACACACCAACACACTCCCACACACACACACTCCTACACACCAACACACTCCCACACACCAACACACTCCCACACACCAACACACTCCCACACACCAACACACTCCCACACACCAACACACTCCCACACACCAACACACTCCCACACACCAACACACTCCCACACACCAACACACTCCCACACACCAACACACTCCCACACACCAATACACTCCCACACACAAACACACTCCCACACACCAACACACTCCCACACACAAACACACTCCCACACACCAACACACTCCCACACACCAACACACTCCTACACACCAACACACTCCCACACACACACACTCCTACACACCAACACACTCCCACACACCAACACACTCCCACACACCAACACACTCCAACACACCAACACACTCCCACACACCAATACACTCCCACACACCAACACACTCCCACACACCAACACACTCCCATACACCAACACACTCCCACACACCAACACACTCCCACACACCAACACACTCCCACACACCAACACACTCCCACACACCAACACACTCCCACACACCAACACACTCCCACACACCAACACACTCCCACACACCAACACACTCCCACACACCAACACACTCCCACACACCAACACACTCCCACACACAAACACACTCCCACACACCAACACACTCCCACACACCAACACACTCCCACACACCAACACACTCCCACACACCAACACACTCCCACACACCAACACACTCCCACACACCAACACACTCCCACACACCAACACACTCCCACACACCAACACACTCCCACACACCAACACACTCCCACACATACACTAATCCTTCACAAAAGTTTTTTTTTAAAGAATACAGATATTTTTGCAGGGGGTTTAGAAGTGAAGGGTCGAGGGTGCGAGAAACATTCCAGGTATAAAGACAAAGAAGGTCAGTCGTGATCACACATCCTCCAAGGTGAAGGGATCTTGATGCTGGTGAAGGGTCTTGATGCTGGAGAAGGGCTCTTGATGTTGGCGAAGGGCTCTTGATGCTGGTGAAGGTTCTTGATGCTGGTGAAGGACTCTTGATGTTGGTGAAGGGCTCTTGATGCTGGTGAAGGTTGTTAGGTAAGACACATATGTAACAGTTAGGTATCTTTATTTCGAAACGTTTCGCCTACACAGTAGGCTTCTTCAGTCGAGTACAGAAAAGTTGATAGAAGCAGAAGATACTTGAAGACGATGTAATCAGTCCATCACCCTTAAAGTTTTGAGGTGGTCAGTCCCTCAGTCTGGAGAAGAGCATTGTTCCGTTGTCTGAAACAATATGAAGTTGAAGTGACAGAATGGGGCTTTATATAGTGCCAGGAGGTGAGACGTAGGTTGCTTTGGGAGGGCAGGTCCCTCTCAAACCCAGCCGTTCTCACTAGTAGAGGTTGTCGAAGTTGATGGTCTGTACCAAGATACCCTTGTGTTGCAGTGTCTGACAGGTTCTTGATGCTGGTGAAGGACTCTTGATGTTGGTGAAGGGCTCTTGATGCTGGTGAAGGTTCTTGATGCTGGCGAAGGGCTCTTAATTCAAACAATTAAGGCTGCCCATTCCTTCCATAATAACACCATTATGATTAAAAAGTCTTGTTCAACACATTGCTCGTAGTTTATGAGTGAATCAGAAGACACGGAGTGTCCAGAGGTTGTAGTTTATGAGTGAATCAGAAGACACGGAGTGTCCAGAGGTTGTAGTTTATGAGTGAATCACAAGACACGGAGTGTCCAGAGGTTGTAGTTTATGAGTGAATCACGAGACACGGAAAGTGTCCAGAGGTTGTAGTTTATGAATGAATCACGAGACACAGAACGTGTCCTGAGGTTGTAGTTTATGAGTGAATCACGAGACACGGAAAGTGTCAAGAGGTTGTAGTTTATGAGTGAATCACGAGACACGGAAAGTGTCCAGAGGTTGTAGTTTATGAGTGAATCACGAGACACGGAAAGTGTCCAGAAGTTGTAGTTTATGAGTGAATCACGAGACACGGAAAGTGTCCAGAAGTTGTAGTTTGAGTGAATCACGAGACACGGAAAGTGTCCAGAGGTTGTAGTTTATGAGTGAATCACGAGACACGGAGTGTCCAGAGGTTGTAGTTTATGAGTGAATCACGAGACACGGAAAGTGTCCAGAGGTTGTAGTTTATGAGTGAATCACGAGACACGGAAAGTGTCCAGAGGTTGTAGTTTATGAGTGAATCACGAGACACGGAAAGTGTCCAGAGGTTGTAGTTTATGAGTGAATCAGAAGACACGGAGTGTCCAGAGGTTGTAGTTTATGAGTGAATCACGAGACACGGAAAGTGTCCAGAGGTTGTAGTTTATGAGTGAATCACGAGACACAGAACGTGTCCTAAGGTTGTAGTTTATGAGTGAATCACGAGACAAGCAAAGTGTCCAGAGGTTGTAGTTTATGAGTGAATCACGAGACACGGAAAGTGTCCAGAGGTTGTAGTTTATGAGTGAATCACGAGACACGGAAAGTGTCCAGAAGTTGTAGTTTATGAGTGAATCACGAGACACGGAAAGTGTCCAGAGGTTGTAGTTTATGAGTGAATCACGAGACACGGAAAGTGTCCAGAAATTATAGCTTAAGAGTGAATCACGAGACACGGAAAGTGTCCAGAGGTTGTAGTTTATGAGTGAATCACGAGACACGGAAAGTGTCCAGAGGTAGTTTCAGAGTGAATCACGAGACACAGAAAGTGTCCAGAGGTTGTAGTTTATGAGTGAATCACGAGACACAGAAAGTGTCCTGAGGTTGTAGTTTCAGAGTGAATCACGAGACACAGAAAGTGTCCAGAGGTTGTAGTTTATGAGTGAATCACGAGACACAGAAAGTGTCCAGAGGTTGTAGTTTATGAGTGAATCACGAGACACGGAAAGTGTCCAGAGGCTGTAGTTTATGAGTGAATCACGAGACACGGAAAGTGTCCAGATTATTATTATTATAATCAAGGGGAAGCGCTAAACCCGGAGGATTATACAGCGCCTGGGGGGGAGGATGTGGAAGGCATTCAGGCTTAATTCGGGGAACTGGAGCACAGATCCAATTCCCTAAATCAAGAGCCCCTCACCAACATCAAGGAACCTTCCTTGAGGGGAAAAGTGTCCAGAGGTTGTAGTTTACGAGTGAATCACGAGACACGGAAAGTGTCCAGAGGTTGTAGTTTATGAGTGAATCACGAGACAAGCAAAGTGTCCAGAGGTTGTAGTTTATGAGTGAATCACGAGACACGGAAAGTGTCCAGAGGTTGTAGTTTATGAGTGAATCACGAGACACGAAAAGTGTCCAGAGGTTGTAGTTTATGAGTGAATCACGAGACACGGAAAGTGTCCAGAGGTTGTAGTTTATGAGTGAATCACGAGACACGGAAAGTGTCCTGAGGATGTAGTTTAAGAGTGAATCACGAGACCCAGAAAGTGTTCTGAGGCTGTAGTTTATGAGTGAATCACGAGACACAGAAAGTGTTCGGAGGTACGTAATTTAGGCTCGTTGTCTACCCTCTGTTGTTTCAGCTGGAAAATAGTCTAATAAATATCGAATGCTTGCAGCCAACGACAACACATTAATTGTTCTAGGAGATTAGTGTGTGTTTACATTGTTATTACAAAGTCAAATTTATTGGAGTCGATTTAAAAAATTGTGAGTTATTGTTGTGAAACAACAACACGCACTGTGCATAAATTCTCTCTCTCTCACACACACACACACACACACACACACACACACACACACACACACACACACACACACACAACAGGCCACTTGTCTAATCGACAAGAACCTATGACAAAACAGTAACTAATACACTTATAACTAACCTATTCTTACCTTGTTTGGTGTGAGTGGAGACTCTACTTAAAATCTAGATGTCACTACTGGTAGTAACGACGAGGAGAAAAACTCACGCGTGATGCTAAGGGAGACTCTTTCCCCGCTAACTATGCTCGCTTCTTTCAGCCTGATTTTTTTGCTCCAACTGCTTTCAGATTTATATTATTATTATGATCATTGGGAACCTCCTAACCGGGAAGGTGTAGACAGAATCTGCGCAGTGGAAGGCACTCAGGGGTTATCCTAGGAAGGGAAGGTTACCCACCTAGTTTGCTAGTATTAGTTGTTGACTAGCATGAAACATTTCTCATGTAAGGTACCTAGTGATTCAACCGTATACCTGGAAGGTGTTTCGGGGGTGAGCGCCCCCGCGGCCAGGTCCGTGACCAGGCCTCGCGGACCGGACTGAATATCAAGGGTGTGCCTAAGTATCGGTAATGATATTGGTTGCTATAGGATAATTTTGTTGGTATAGGTATCGATATTGCTGTCTGTGGGATAATTTTAATGGTATCGGAATCGATATCGCAGGCTGTACGATAATTTTGATGGTATATGTATCGATATCGCTGGCTGTAAGATTTTGATGGTATCGGAATCGATATCGGCCTAAAATTGAGTATCGGCGTCGGGAAACAAATTGGTATCGTTCCATCACTCCAAAATATATTATATGTTTTAATCTGGAGTGAATGTTGACACTTTTATCCTATAATGGATATAAACGCATTATTTTATCAGTGCACAGTGTTTTGTAAATTTTGTTAGAAGCTGCGGCGAGGCGTTTACGATATAACAAAGTGATCGTTGGTGCGACCTTTTTCCTGAGTAAGGTTATAACAAAACTGAACTCTATAATATATTATTTCAGTGGCAACTTAAGAGCGAGGCGGTCATGTGTTACAAGCTCGCCCTTCCCAACCATGTGTTGCAAGCTCGCTCTTCCCAACCATGTGTTGCAAGCTCGCTCTTCCCAACCATGTGTTGCAAGCTCGCTCTTCCCAACCATGTGTTGCAAGCTCGCTCTTCCCAACCATGTGTTGCAAGCTCGCTCTTCCCAACCATGTGTTGCAAGCTCGCCCTTCCCAACCATGTGTTGCAAGCTCGCTCTTCCCAACCATGTGTTGCAAGCTCGCTCTTCCCAACCATGTGTTACAAGCTCGCCCTTCCCAATCATGTGGTGTAACCTCGCTCTTCCCAACCATGTGTTGCAAGCTCGCTCTTCCCAACCATGTGTTGCAAGCTCGCTCTTCCCAACCATGTGTTACAAGCTCGCCCTTCCCAATCATGTGTTGCAAGCTCGCTCTTCCCAACCATGTGTTGCAAGCTCGCCCTTCCCAACCATGTGTTGCAAGCTCGCTCTTCCCAACCATGTGTTGCAAGCTCGCCCTTCCCAACCATGTGTTGCAAGCTCGCTCTTCCCAACCATGTGTTACAAGCTCGCCCTTCCCAATCATGTGTTGTAAGCTCGCTCTTCTCAACCATGTGTTGCAAGCTCGCCCTTCCCAACCATGTGTTGTAAGCTCGCTCTTCCCAACCATGTGTTACAAGCTCGCCCTTCCCAACCATGTGTTGCAAGCTCGCTCTTCCCAACCATGTGTTGCAAGCTCGCCCTTCTCAACCATGTGTTGCAAGCTCGCCCTTCCCAACCATGTGTTGCAAGCTCGCTCTTCTCAACCATGTGTTGCAAGCTCGCTCTTCTCAACCATGTGTTACAAGCTCGCCCTTCCCAACCATGTGCTTCAAGCTCGCTCTTCCCAACCATGTGTTGCAAGCTCGCTCTTCCCAACCATGTGTTGCAAGCTCGCTCTTCCCAACCATATGTTGCAAGCTCGCTCTTCCCAACCATGTGTTGCAAGCTCGCTCTTCCCAATCATGTGTTGCAAGCTCGCCCTTACCAACCATGTGTTGCAAGCTCGCCCTTCCCAACCATGTGTTGCAAGCTCGCTCTTCCCAACCATGTGTTGCAAGCTCGCTCTTCCCAACCATGTGTTGCAAGCTCGCTCTTCCCAACCATGTGTTGCAAGCTCGCCCTTACCAACCATGTGTTGCAAGCTCGCCCTTCCCAATCATGTGTTGTAACCTCGCTCTTCCCAACCATGTGTTGCAAGCTCGCCCTTACCAACCATGTGTTGCAAGCTCGTTCTTCCCAACCATGTGTTGCAAGCTCGCTCTTCCCAACCATGTGTTGCAAGCTCGCCCTTACCAACCATGTGTTGCAAGCTCGTTCTTCCCAACCATGTGTTGCAAGCTCGCTCTTCCCAAACATGTGTTGCAAGCTCGCTCTTCCCAACAATGTGTTGCAAGCTCGCTCTTCCCAACCATGTGTTGCAAGCTCGCTGTTCCCAACCATGTGTTGCAAGCTCGCCCTTCCCAAGCATGTGTTGCAAGCTCGCTCTTCCCAACCATGTGTTGCAAGCTCGCCTTTACCAACCATGTGTTGCAAGCTCGCTCTTCCCAACCATGTGTTGCAAGCTCGCCCTTACCAACCATGTGTTGCAAGCTCCCCCTTACTATGTGTTGCAAGCTCGTCCTTACCAAGCATGTGTTGCAAGCTCGCCCTTACCAACCATGTGTTGCAAGCTCGCCCTTACCAACCATGTGTTGCAAGCTCGCCCTTACCAACCATGTGTTGCAAGCTCGCCCTTACCAACCATGTGTTGCAAGCTCGCCCTTACCAACCATGTGTTGCAAGCTCGCCCTTACCAACCATGTGTTGCAAGCTCCCCCTTACTATGTGTTGCAAGCTCGCCCTTACCAACCATGTGTTACAAGCTCGCCCTTCCCAACCATGTGTTGCAAGCTCGCTCTTCCCAACCATGTGTTGCAAGCTCGCCCTTCTCAACCATGTGTTGCAAGCTCGCCCTTCCCAACCATGTGTTGCAAGCTCGCTCTTCTCAACCATGTGTTGCAAGCTCGCTCTTCTCAACCATGTGTTACAAGCTCGCCCTTCCCAATCATGTGCTTCAAGCTCGCTCTTCCCAACCATGTGTTGCAAGCTCGCTCTTCCCAACCATGTGTTGCAAGCTCGCTCTTCCCAACCATATGTTGCAAGCTCGCTCTTCCCAACCATGTGTTGCAAGCTCGCTCTTCCCAATCATGTGTTGCAAGCTCGCCCTTACCAACCATGTGTTGCAAGCTCGCCCTTCCCAACCATGTGTTGCAACCTCGCTCTTCCCAACCATGTGTTGCAAGCTCGCGCTTCCCAACCATGTGTTGCAAGCTCGCTCTTCCCAACCATGTGTTGCAAGCTCGCCCTTACCAACCATGTGTTGCAAGCTCGCCCTTCCCAATCATGTGTTGTAACCTCGCTCTTCCCAACCATGTGTTGCAAGCTCGCCCTTACCAACCATGTGTTGCAAGCTCGTTCTTCCCAACCATGTGTTGCAAGCTCGCCCTTACCAACCATGTGTTGCAAGCTCGTTCTTCCCAACCATGTGTTGCAAGCTCGCTCTTCCCAACCATGTGTTGCAAGCTCGCTCTTCCCAACCATGTGTTGCAAGCTCGCTCTTCCCAACCATGTGTTGCAAGCTCGCTCTTCCCAACCATGTGTTGCAAGCTCGCCTTTACCAACCATGTGTTGCAAGCTCGCTCTTCCCAACCATGTGTTGCAAGCTCGCCCTTACCAACCATGTGTTGCAAGCTCCCCCTTACTATGTGTTGCAAGCTCGTCCTTACCAAGCATGTGTTGCAAGCTCGCCCTTACCAACCATGTGTTGCAAGCTCGCCCTTACCAACCATGTGTTGCAAGCTCGCCCTTACCAACCATGTGTTGCAAGCTCGCCCTTTCCACCCTCGTTATTCTGCTCTCCTCCTGGGCCAAAATCTAAGCTGAGAATAACGCCATGTACGTGGAATTATAATGTGTTGCCTGGTAGCAAAAATAATGTTTTGTACGTAGAATAACAGAGCAATAATGTCATGTACGTAGCAGGTGCGTTAAACACTCCTGCTCCTACAACACACTCACCCCCTCAACACTCACACCCGGACAACATACTCGCACACCCTTACAACACTCACACCCCTACAACACACTCACACCCCCTACAACATACTCTCACGCCCCTACAAGACTCACAACCGTACAACATACTCTCACGCCCTTACAACCCTCTCACACCCCTACAATATACTCTCACAACCCTACAACACTCACACCCCTACAACATACTCTCACGCCCTTACAACCCTCTCACACCCCTACAATATACTCTCACAACCCTACAACACTCACACCCCTACAACATACTCTCACGCCCTTACAACCCTCTCACACCCCTACAATATACTCTCACAACCCTACAACACTCACACCCCTACAACATACTCTCACACCCTTACGACACTCTCACACCCCTACAATATACTCTCACAACCCTACAACACTCACACCCCTACAACATACTCTCACACCCTTACGACACTCTCACACCCCTACAATATACTCTCACAACCCTACAACACTCACACCCCTACAACATACTCTCACACCCTTACAACCCTCTCACACCCCTACAATATACTCTCACAACCCTACAACACTCACACCCCTACAACATACTCTCACACCCTTACGACACTCTCACACCCTTACAACACATTCCCACAACCCTTCAACCCGCACCCACACGAGTACAACACACTCCCACACCTGTTCAACTCTTGCTCGGTTGGCAGCGCACTCAGCTCACATACTAAGTGTCGTGGTTCGATCCCCGGCACGGGTGGAAACGTTGGACATGTTGCCTGACACCTGTTGTCTCCCTGTTCACCTAGCAGTAAGTAGGTACCTGGGTGTTAGTTGACTGGTGTAGGTGGCATCCTGGGGGCTAGTAAACCTTAGATAGAGTTGGGCTTTGAAATAAGCTGAGGTAGAGTAACTGTTCTCTTATACTGGCGCTCTCTCTCTTTTCTGCTAGTGTGACTTTGTAAATGGTCAAAGTCTGACCAAAACGTCGTCGTAAGTTCCTCTCTCCTATGTGTGGGTTATTTATGTTTTTCTCCAGTCATGGTATTGTGCCTTTTTATTCTTCGACAGCTCTCAACCTGTAAAATTGATTTATGTAAAAAAAAAAAAAAAAAAAAAATAACCCACATCCCTACCACTGCTCCTCCTCAACTCATCTGGCTTATATTATTATACTATTATTATTGTTGCTTTTATTAGTTTTGTCATCGTTTTTATTGTTATTATTTTCTTTATTATTTTTGTCATTATTATTATTATTATTGCTTAAAAGGATGCGCCGAAATTCTGGAAGTCATACAGCACCTTAGAAATAAGAACCGAGAAGGTTAAAGCAATTCAGATTCCTCAGATCAAGAGCCCTTCAGCAGCATCTCCAGGATCACCCTCACGATGCTCTCCTCCATAGGGACCTGACATTAAAATTCTGATGGTAAAGATAAGCTGTGCTTGGTTCAGTAGCAGAGTCTGGGGTGAAAGTTGCGTGTCACTTAGCTCCTGCTGACAGAGGTCGCTCTTTGTCAGTACGACTTCGTCTTGGACCTGAGCGATACCATATCCCTACTCTGGTGGCATTTCCGTTAGGCGGAGTCTTGTCGGACACTGTCAGTTGTTGAAGCCCGTAATTCCGGAACTCTTTACGAAAAGTTCTAAGAGCCTGTGTTGAGGCACTCTTTGATGTATATACATGTTGCTAGTGGTAGTGTTGAGGCACTCTTTGATGTATATACATGGTGCTAGTGGTAGTGTTGAGGCACTCTTTGATGTATATACATGTTGCTAGTGGTAGTGTTGAGGCACTCTTTGATGTATATACATGTTGCTAGTGGTAGTGTTGAGGCACTCTTTGATGTATATACATGTTGCTAGTGGTAGTGTTGAGGCACTCTTTGATGTATATACATGTTGCTAGTGGTAGTGTTGAGGAATGACACACTGGTCCCTGGACAATCAGGGATAAACGCTTTTGGGAATATAGTACTACAAAGACATCTTGATGGTTCCCTGCTACTGGCCACCCATCAGGGATCACTGCAACCCTTAAATCAGTAAATGTCACCCAGTTCCTCATAATGTTCATATTTTATGCCTGTCTGGCTGTTAATGGAAACGATAACCACATTTTGCGCGCTCATTACCTCTCAGTCTTGATCACGACTGTAAACAATCATTGGGATTTCCCGAATATGAGGCGTTGTTTGCTCTCTAGCACTTATATTTATGCCAAAGTTTGTTTGCAAATAGTTGCTTTAATAATTTAAAACGTTTTGTAAGTTCTTTCAACAGAAATGTAACCTGTTTAAGTTTTTCCTGGATTGTAGCTTACAAACGGAGAAATTAGTTGAAGATTTTATGTGAGTTCCTAACAAAGTTCAGAGAAGATATCGCCAGCTTAATCTGCTGCTAGGGAGGAAGATAGTAAATTATGAGAACTGTTCGGGTAAGATATTATTTTCACTTCGAACGATGGGCCAGAGTGAGAGTTTGGGTGCCCTGTCTGTTGTATATAAAGACCAGGAGACCGTCTACAGCTTGGTCAACTCATGGTATTCCATAAATTGATAATTTAGACACGTGTACAACACTTGGGTATCTTTATTGTAGAAACGTTTCGCCACACAGTGGCTTCATCAGTCCAATACAAAGAACAGTGAAGATTAGAAGAAAATTGAGGTAATCAGTCCCTCAGGGACTGATGAAGCCACTGTGGGGCGAAACCTTTCCAAGTGTTGCACATGTGTCTAATTTACCAACTTGTTGGTTCTCTGAACCATTTATCTATATTGTTCCTTCTTACTAGTCGGCAATAGGGTGTAGATCCTATGCAGAATGCGTGATGGTAGTGTTGATCTTAATAGCGTGAGTGATAGAAGAGAGTTTTAATGGGTCGCGATGTGTTGCTGTCTTCTGTGACACGCCAGGAGGATGTGAATGCCATAAAGCATTCTGCTGCAAGTTCAGTAGCTGCTTCGTTTGGCAGGAAGGAGCAAACAAGAAAAGAAACGAAGGTTGTTTTCCGTATATATATATATATATATATATATATATATATATATATATATATATATATATATATATATATATATATATATAATTGCAAATATCGCAAATCAAGCGATACAGGATGCAAAACAACCACGGGGGAAGTAGACTGATAGCTCTAGGCCTTTCGTGTTGCAATCAACACATCAGGAGCTTGCAAAGCTGCATAAAAGAGGAGGATTTCTAAGTAAATACGATTCCAAGGATCGTATTTGCTTGGAAATCCTCCTTCTTTCTGCAATTTCGCAAGCTCCTGATGATGTGTTGATTGCAACACGAAAGGCCTAGAACTATCATTCTACTCCCCCCGTGGTTATTTTGCATCCTGTATCGCTTGATTTGTGATATTTTCAGATTATATATATATATATATATATATATATATATATATATATATATATATATATATATATATATATATATATATATATATATATATATATATATATAAATATATGCAAGGAATTCGCGAGAGCAGGCGAAATATACACAAACACTGATCTCTGGTTGAAGGAGACTCGAACCTACGAACCTTGGAACAAGGTACGAAGTGCTATACCAAACTCACCACATTGGACCAATACCTTGGAGTCCAGCTTGCGCTAGACTTTGATCCAAGGCAGCCAACTTTCAGGGAGAAGCCTTCTCCCTGAAAGCTGGCTGCCTTGGATCAAAGTCTAGCGCAAGCTGGACTCCAAGGTATTGGTCCAGTGTGGTGAGTTTGGTATAGCACTGCGTACCTTGTTCCATGTGAACATTAAAATGGTATAAAATACGGATAGGCTGTTAGGTAAGACACATATGCAACAGTTAAGTATCTTTATTTCGAAACGTTTCGCCTACACAGTAGGCTTCTTCAGTCGAGTACAGAAAAGTTGATAGAAGCAGAAGATACTTGAAGACGATGTAATCAGTCCATCACCCTTAAAGTTTTGAGGTGGTCAGTCCCTCAGTCTGGAGAAGAGTATTGTTTCATAGTTGGTAAGATGGTAATAGTAATGCCTGGTGCAGGGCACGGGTGTGGCCAACATCCACATATTTGATGACTCTCACTAACCGCTTTACCAATACCCATTATAAAGTGGACCTTTCCTAGCACCGCACCTGGCCAGTGACCTTTAGAGCGTATGTAAGAGACTCTAGTCAATATAGTTGTAGCAAGTTTACCAAAATACGCTACTCACTTAAGGGATCTGTGCTTGGAGATCAACAACAGCAAATCACCTAAAATGCATTTTTTTTTGTTAAGCAGAAGATCGGCTACTAGAATACTCGCCCACTTAGGCTCTGGGCAACATTCCCCCCCATTATTGAAAAGTTGTAACTCGCTCAACATACAAAACATTCACACCTATTCCTGTGTGTATGATTAATTCATGACATTTAGAAAGAACATCAGCCCGGCGCTACGACGACTCCTGGAGAGCCACAACACAGTAGTCACAATACAAGAAATAAGTATCTGATGTATTATGCGTTTGGCTCAGCCTGTCTAGGAACTCCACCCAAATATATGGATCCAAAATTTTGAATTTCCTCCCCAAAGATGAAAAAAAAAAAAGTTTCCAATCTACCACCTGTGTCAGAAATATAGTTTAAAAGTCGCTCTTTCATGTGACCTAAATTCAGCACAGATAAATCATACTAGTGCAGGATATCAATAGCGTCCTATTAATGCAAATCAAATAAGCTTTTATACGAATCTTCCCACTATCACCAGTATATTTCAGTGTATATTATAACCCAAAAGAATTTTATTGGCTAGTGACTGATACACACGATATACCAAAGTACTACATTGACTGTCAAAATGACTGATACAATATATACCGTAGCATTGTAGAATATTTAATAATTGTCCAGTGGTTTATAACTTAATTTTCAGACTGCATAACCCGGGCTTTCTAGTTATTCTCTTAAACTTGTTAATTATTCCTTTATCAGTTGTATAGTATTCTTTAGGAAACTAAGGGTTTTGAATTAAGTTTAATGTCTATCGACTGCACGAGGGTTATTAAGACTGCATGTCACCTGTACACCGCAAGTCAAAGATAATTTAAACTCTGTAATATGTATTAGTAACCTCTCAGTGTTTATATACTGAGAGATGCATCTCAGTATGTATACAGAGAGATATATCTCTGTGTATACAATGATACACACATCTTGACTCACGAAATCGTAATGACACGATTGCAAACAATCCATACCACGGGCGGGATTTGAACCCGCGGTCAGAGAGTCTCATATCTTGTATATACACTGATAAAAGCATATATCTCTTTGTATATGCATTGAGAAACGCACACTTCTCAGTGCATATACATGTACTTAAAACTGAGAATAGCGGTAGACATTACCCTTCGTACAGTGAGATGGAATACTGATGACAGGTGTGAAGAAAGTCACAAGTGTAGTCACTCTGTGTAGAGTTTATCATAAACTTGGGCGAAACGTTCCCCTGATGGGAGCTCGTCCAACATCTCTTCTAGGATAAATTTACAGATTTAACGTCATAACATTTACCTCCGTTAAATTCATCTCATAGATCAAGGAAACAAAACCGTAGGCCATGTCAGTGTCGAGGGCTGGTCATGGACCGGGCCGCGAGGCGTTGATCCCCGGAACACCCTCCAGGTATACTGTTCGTTCGTTAAATGCCAAAATATCCCTAGCACTTCAGACGACAACAACAACAACCTGACTGATATGCTAACTAGAACCCTAAGACATACAAGATTATAGTGTCTGGGGAATTATCGTCTCTTTAGATTTAATCAAGCCCCTACATATGTCAAAAAACATCTGTAAAAAAGGATGATAAGACCAACACTCGAATACCCATGTGTCCCAATGTCGTTAACAACAAAGACCAACATGCTAAAGTTGCAACGGATCCAGAATAGAGCTCTCCGCTTTATTACGGGTACCAGGAGGAGAGACAGAGTCAAAATGGCAGATTTACACGTACAACAGGATATTACTACCTTAAATGTACGCGTTGATACGCTGAAGAAACAACTCTATGCAATGCAAGAACTCTACATGCCAGATAGAGAACATCCTCTACAAGTTGAAAATACCACTGATTATATCATCAATACTCCTCCTCACAGAACCCAAAGAATGACTCTCCCGGCTGCGTCGCTTCATCCATAAAGACGATTACCATCGACCAATGATCTTGAGCAACCTCCCTGCAGATGAAGATGATTGGGTAACACCAGAACCCTTCTATGTCTACTAAGGAAATCATCGCCCCCAATTAGGGAGATATCTTGTATAACATTTCTACTGTTAAAATTATGCTACATATACTATGGCGGGACACCACCTTGAAAGAAGCTAAGGTGTCAAGTAATTCTTTACGAACTGTCCAGACAATTACCGCCTTGATTGTCGTTTAAATATTCGTTGTGCAATCACAAAAAAAGGCAATTGCAACTTGTATATCTACTACCAATAATTCAGAGTCATGTACCTATATATCTGTTGCTATGTGACTCTGATGGGTTAGTATTATACCCCTTCAAGAATATTTTATTATTCCACATACACTTTTTAAATTGCACCAAAGTGGTTGGGCCACTTACCTTTTATATCCTACCTCATTCCCCCCTCCCACCCTTTTCCAATATTTCTATCCTTACCCATCCTTCTTCCTTACCCATCTTACCAAAGACTGGTCATAAGAAGAAGGGAATTGTCAGGGACATGACAGCAGCACTACCAGCAGAACCAGTACAAGCGTCATCATTGCTAGCAAATTTGTACAAGCAGCAACAGCAGTAGCACTAGAAGGACCATTAGCACTTGAAGCAGCAGTAGCACCATCAGCAGTAACACAAGCAGCACTAGTACTAGTAACACTAGAAGTCAGCAACAGTAGAAGCACCAGCAGCAGAACCAGCTTCACCAGCAGAAGCGACACCATCAGCAGTACCAACAGTAACAGCAACAGCAGGTGTGAGAGGGAGACAGCCAGTGAGTGTTCTCAAATGTTCAACACTGCTAAAACGTTCTCCCACTCCAACCAAACTTTTGTTCCAGAAACTCTACTTCAGAATTACCATCCCCCCCCCACGCTCTCTCTCCCTCTCAAGGTGCCTAGTACAGATCCCCCTTACGCACGGTGCCTAGTTCTGACCCCCCTAACACGGCGTCTAGTACTGACTCCCTAACACAAGGTGCCTAGTACTGATTCCCTAACACACGGTGCTTAGTGCTGACCCCTAACACACGGTGCCTAGTACTGACCCCCTAACACGGTGCCTAGTACTGACCCCCTAACACACGGTGCCTAGTACTGGCTTCCTAACACACGGTGCCTAGTACTGACCCCCTAACACACGGTGCCTAGTTCTGACCCCCCCTAACACACGGTGCCTAGTACTGGCAACCTAACACACGGTGCCTAGTACTGATCCCCCTACACACGGTGCCTAGTTCTGACCCCCTACAGACGGTGCCTAGTTCTGACCCCCCTAACACACGATGTCTAGTTCTAACCCCCCTATCACACGGTGCTTAGTTCTGACCCCCCCTAACACGGTATCTAGTTCTGACCCCTCTAACACACGGTGCCTAGTTCTTACCCACTAACACACGGTGCCTAGTTCTTACCCCCCTAACACACGGTGCCTAGTTATGACCCCCACTCCACAAAGTGTCTAGGTTTGTGCACCCCATGTGCACACAGTCTGTAATGACACATGTGCACACATCAGCCAGTAGCTGACACATGCGTACACATCAGTCAGTAGCTGACACATGTTTACACATCAGTCAGTAGCTGACACATGTGTACACATCAGTCAGTAGGTGACACATGCATACATCAATCAGTAGGTGACACATGTGCACATCAGTCAGTAGGTGACACATGTGCACACATCAGTCAGCTGACACATGTGTACACATCAGTCAGTAGATGACACATGTGTCCACATGTCAGTAGCTGACACATGTGTCCACATGTCAGTAGCTGACACATGTGTCCACATGTCAGTAGCTGACACGTGTCCACATGTCAGTAGCTGACACATGTGTCCACATGTCAGTAGCTGACACATGTGTCCACATGTCAGTAGCTGACACGTGTCCACATGTCAGTAGCTGACACATGTGTCCACATGTCAGTAGCTGACACATGTGTCCACATGTCAGTAGCTGACACATGTGTCCACATGTCAGTAGCTGACACATGTGTCCACATGTCAGTAGCTGACACATGTGTCCACATGTCAGTAACTGACACATGTGTACACATCAGTCAGTAACTGACACATGTACACATCAGTCAGTAACTGACACATGTGTACACATCAGTCAGTAGCTGACACGTGTACACATCGGTCAGTAGCTGACACATGTGTACATATCAGTCAGTAGCTGACACGTGGCATAGTTTGTAGATGACACATATGCACACATAAGTGTAGATAACACATGTGCACATATCAGTCTTTAGATGACATATGTAAGTAACTCACATAATGGAAGATATAAAAGTAGGAAGCAGCCAGTGTATTGTCTAATGCAGCTTGGAGGAAGCACGTGGCTTGAACCCCCGGCGTGGAGGCAGGCTGCTGGAGCCAACAACTGGAGAGGAGCAGCCAGAGTATTGTGCCTTGATGTTTTACCTGACGGTGGTGTCGTCGTAGTGGCAGGTGAGAGAGATAGTGAGGGAGGAGAATCTCACGCACACATACACACACACACGCACACGCACGCCGGGTGAGGCTGCCAGGCTGGTACGTATGACCCACCGTGGTCGAGTGTGGTGGGTGACTGAATCTTCTTACCCACACCACCACCACCACCACCACTACACTGCTGCTACCTCCGCCACCTGGTCAACCACACCCGCGCACAACACCCCTCCCTCCTCCCTGGCACCTTAACCAGCCTCACTACCCTTCCACTGCCTTATATACCTCATATACTCAATACTACTTGTGCTGCACTGTTAAGGGGTCTCTGTTGAACCACTACTCATCACACCCTTCTCTTCATCAAATTAATTCACTAATTTACATCAATATTCCAGCCTCCCCTCTGTGTAATATCATCTGCAACGCCAAATTTCTTCACTTCATATCTCTGTTGTGCTGGTTGTTGCATCCCTGATGCTTCCTGTACTACTAGATGCTACTAGATCTCACTGCTCCCTCCTATAACAACATCTCATGTTCACTCGTATGTTTCAGTCTCATTATTTCACCTGTGGAGTGTAGGCTTACTTAAATGATAAAGTAAGAGCGATTGAGAAGAGTAGAGTAGACAGTGTTAGAGTACACGGGATAAACACATTGCAAGAAACCTGGTGTTCTGGTAGTGTGTACCTGCTGAGAAAAACTATTGCCTAGCAATCTTTACTTGTCTATACCTTTGATGAACTCCGATATTTTTTCTACTCCCAGAGCCCGGCCATAGGCCAGGTTCATCTGGTGCTTGCTTGGTCAAGCAGGTTATTGCTGCTGGTGATCTACTGGCCCACATATACATGACAGCCTGGTTAATCTAGCACCTGGTGAAGATACTTGTTCAGTTTGACTTTACACTTGTTCCAACAGTGTTTTTGATATCTTCTGGTAAGATGTTGAATAATTAGGGGCCACGGACGTTAAGATAACGCATAACAGAAGGTGTTATTTCCACCCTGTACTCCCTCCATGCTTCACTATGTACTGCTTAAATCAGAGGTAGTTTGACTTCCAGTTCATCTAACACTGCTGCCACTGACTGGAGATTATTATTATTATTATTATTATTATTATTATTATAATCAAAAAGAAGCGCTAAGCCACAAGGGCTATACAGCACTGACTGGAGAGAAATGATGACAACGACAGTATGTAAAGACACACATGCACAGTTACAGATATTTATTAAGGAAATGATTCGCCACAAGTGGCTTCCTCTGTCTTAATACAGGGATAACTATGAACCAGAGTTTATAGTGGAGGGAGTCAGGTGGCGAACTGTGAGAGGTAGAGAAAGTAGTAGTAGTAGTGGTGGTACAACTTAGCTGAGATAGACCGAGCAGTGTATTAACGGTGTGTCGGCAGTGAAGTAACACATGACAGTACTCCCTGGTACCTTGCTGGCTGGTGTCGTCTAATAGCAGTGTCCAAGTTGGGTAGTAAACGGTTTACTAAGACTAGATATATTACAGAAAGTGGAGTTTTGTAAGTTGGTGCTGGTTACTGCTGGCATGGCGGCTTTTCAACACCCTCGACGGTATAGGTAATTTTTACGTGTACTTGTAATTAGTTTAGCATCTCAGAATTTCACGAAGTAGTCTTGCTTACTCCCGTTGACAAGACACATGTTCAATACTTAGATATCAACTTGTCGGTATTGCATATCATTATCATATATGTTGGACACAGGCATTTTTCCCATGATCCCGGTTGCCTGCGCCTTTATATTCACGTATTCCTACTCAGTGTGCTACATAATCCTACGGGTTTAGTGCTCCCCCTTGATTATAATAATAATCCTACTCAGTGTAAGTATAAATACCTAAACGTAAGAGTGCGCAAACGAGAATGGAACCTGATAAAAAATATTCTGTTGTTTTGTATTTATCTCTAAACTCGTATGGGTCATTCACAGCGTCCACTCGTTGAGGCTCAGTCCTCCCTCAACTAATAAGTGGTGACCCCCATAGAGTGAATAATTTACTGAGTTAAATGGAATTCTACAGCATACTAGAAGCAGTATCAACTTTATTATTGTGGAAGCTGAATGAAGACTGACAAGAAGTGAAATGGAAAAAATTATAGGAAACTAGAGGAAAGTGAGACTATAATTAACCTCAGTAAAGTGAAATAAAATGTAAATAATAACAGTGTAATAAGACTTACAGATGTGAGGAATAACAGTGTAATAAGACTTAAAGATGTGAGGAATAACAGTGTAATAAGACTTACAGATGTGAGGAATAACAGTGTAACAAGACTTAAAGATGTGAGGAATAACAGTGTAACAAGACTTACAGATGTGAGGAGTAACAGTGTAACAAGACTTAGAGATGTGAGGAATAAGAGAGGAAGAATAAGAGGTGTAAGGTGCACACACATTAAAGGGCATAGATTGAGCGTCAGTAAACTGCTGTGAAAATAGAACTGTAAGCCCGACATCCTCTTGAATGTCTCTGATGTAGGTACTGTTACACTGCCAGGTATATAGTGTGTTATACTGCCAGGTATACAATGTTATACTGCCAGGTATACAGTGCCTTATACTGTCAGGTGTACTGTTACACTCAGAAATAAAGTGTTACACTGTCAGATACACAGTTTGTTACACTGTCAGATACACAGTTTGTTACACTGTCAGTTGTACAGTTTGTTACACTGTTAGGTGTACAGCGTTACAATGTCAAATATAGTGTTACACTGTCAGATACAGTATGTAACACTGTCAGATATAGTGTTACACTGTCAAATATAAAGTGTATTACATTGCACATGGGTTTAGCTCCTTAACTGGCTAGTTTTGTTTACCATCATCAATGTTGTTGTTGTTGTTGTATCTCGTTGAAAGTTTTGTTTACCATCATCAGTGTTGTTGTTGTTGTATCTCGTTGAAAGTTTTGTTTACCATCATCAATGTTGTTGTTGTTGTATCTCGTTGAAAGTTTTGTTTACCATCATCAATGTTGTTGTTGTTGTTGTATCTCGTTGAAAGTTTTGTTTACCATCATCAGTGTTGTTGTTGTTGTATCTCGTTGAAAGTTTTGTTTACCATCATCAATGTTGTTGTTGTTGTATCTCGTTGAAAGTTTTGTTTACCATCATCAATGTTGTTGTTGTTGTTGTATCTCGTTGAAAGTTTTGTTTACCATCATCAGTGTTGTTGTTGTTGTATCTCGTTGAAAGTTTTGTTTACCATCATCAATGTTGTTGTTGTTGTTGTATCTCGTTGAAAGTTTTGTTTACCATCATCAATGTTGTTGTTGTTGTATCTCGTTGAAAGTTTTGTTTACCATCATCAGTGTTGTTGTTGTTGTTGTATCTCGTTGAAAGTTTTGTTTACCATCATCAATGTTGTTGTATCTCGTTGAAAGTTTTGTTTACCATCATCAATGTTGTTGTTGTATCTCGTTGAAAGTTTTGTTTACCATCATCAATGTTGTTGTTGTTGTATCTCGTTGAAAGTTTTGTTTACCATCATCAATGTTGTTGTTGTTGTTGTATCTCGTTGAAAGTTTTGTTTACCATCATCAGTGTTGTTGTTGTTGTATCTCGTTGAAAGTTTTGTTTACCATCATCAATGTTGTTGTTGTTGTTGTATCTCGTTGAAAGTTTTGTTTACCATCATCAATGTTGTTGTTGTTGTATCTCGTTGAAAGTTTTGTTTACCATCATCAGTGTTGTTGTTGTTGTTGTATCTCGTTGAAAGTTTTGTTTACCATCATCAATGTTGTTGTATCTCGTTGAAAGTTTTGTTTACCATCATCAATGTTGTTGTTGTATCTCGTTGAAAGTTTTGTTTACCATCATCAATGTTGTTGTTGTTGTATCTCGTTGAAAGTTTTGTTTACCATCATCAATGTTGTTGTTGTTGTTGTATCTCGTTGAAAGTTTTGTTTACCATCATCAGTGTTGTTGTTGTTGTATCTCGTTGAAAGTTTTGTTTACCATCATCAATGTTGTTGTTGTTGTTGTATCTCGTTGAAAGTTTTGTTTACCATCATCAATGTTGTTGTTGTTGTATCTCGTTGAAAGTTTTGTTTACCATCATCAGTGTTGTTGTTGTTGTATCTCGTTGAAAGTTTTGTTTACCATCATCAATGTTGTTGTTGTTGTTGTATCTCGTTGAAAGTTTTGTTTACCATCATCAGTGTTGTTGTTGTTGTATCTCGTTGAAAGTTTTGTTTACCATCATCAATGTTGTTGTTGTTGTATCTCGTTGAAAGTTTTGTTTACCATCATCAATGTTGTTGTTGTATCTCGTTGAAAGTTTTGTTTACCATCATCAATGTTGTTGTATCTCGTTGAAAGTTTTGTTTACCATCATCAATGTTGTTGTTGTATCTCGTTGAAAGTTTTGTTTACCATCATCAATGTTGTTGTATCTCGTTGAAAGTTTTGTTTACCATCATCAATGTTGTTGTATCTCGTTGAAAGTTTTGTTTACCATCATCAATGTTGTTGTTGTATCTCGTTGAAAGTTTTGTTTACCATCATCAGTGTTGTTGTTGTATCTCGTTGAAAGTTTTGTTTACCATCATCAATGTTGTTTTATCTCGTTGTAAGTTTTGTTTACCATCATCAATGTTGTTGTATCTCGTTGTAAGTTTTGTTTACCATCATCAATGTTGTTGTATCTCGTTGAAAGTTTTGTTTACCATCATCAATGTTGTTGTATCTCGTTGTAAGTTTTGTTTACCATCATCAAATCTCGTTGTTTTGTTTACCATCATCAATGTTGTTGTATCTCGTTGAAAGTTTTGTTTACCATCATCAATGTTGTTGTATCTCGTTGTAAGTTTTGTTTACCATCATCAATGTTGTTGTATTGTTGTTTTGTATCTCGTTGTATCTCGTTGTAAGTTTTGTTTACCATCATCAATGTTGTTGTATCTCGTTGAAAGTTTTGTTTACCATCATCAATGTTGTTGTTGTTGTATCTCGTTGAAAGTTTTGTTTACCATCATCAATGTTGTTGTTGTATCTCGTTGAAAGTTTTGTTTACCATCATCAATGTTGTTGTTGTTGTATCTCGTTGAAAGTTTTGTTTACCATCATCAATGTTGTTGTTGTATCTCGTTGAAAGTTTTGTTTACCATCATCAGTGTTGTTGTATCTCGTTGAAAGTTTGTGAGACTGAGAGTCAAGCTCTCAGCCGTCACTCGGCTGTTTAACCAGTGTTACCTTCAACCATACTTTTTTCATAAGACTTTTTAATATTACATTACTTCAGAAATGAGGTATAAGTGGAAGACACACATACCTGGAGTTCACCTGGAGATCATCGCCCCTGCTGCCCGGTCCCAGACCAGGCCTCCTGGTTACTGACCTGATGAATCAAGGAAATGGTATCTTCTGTCCCTATGCACCACAACCCGGCTGATCAGGAATTGTTTTTGAGGAATCTGTCGAGTTTCCTCTTGAAGATAGATAAGAAATTGTTTGAAGCAGGGATAGTTGAAGAGTCGTGGTACTTTTACACTTACCGAGTTTTCTCTCGGTGTACTCATCGCTCCCCTGCTCTTCATTGGACGTCTGCACTGTCTGCCAAACCTCCTGTGTTCATAAGTAGTAATCTCGGTGTGCAGGTTTAGGACCAATCCCTTCAGTATCTTCCAAGTGTAGATTATGATGTATCTTTCTCCCCTACGCCCTGGGGAGTACAGTTCTAGGGACTTCAAGCACTCCCAGTAAATTAGGTACTTGAGTAAGCCGGTACGAGGTGAAGGTTCTCTGTACATTTTCCAGTTTAACAGTGTCGCCAGCCTTGAAGGTGACCGCTAGTACACAGCAGTATTCCAGCCTAGAGAGAACAGGTAACTTGAAGAGTATTATCATTTGCTTAGCATCTCTTATTTTGAAGGTTCTAGTTATCCAATCTATTATTTTCCTTGCAGTTGCGATAATAACACTGTTATGCTTCTAGAATGTGATATCTAAAATTATCATTCCCAGGTCTCTCGCATGTGACTTTCCTTCTATGGAGATAATGTGTTAATACTAATAATTATATTAATTGGCGTATACTAAACCAGTCTGCGTCTTACAACACCTGATTACGTCCCAGTCCTTATGCTGTTTAGCCTCTACGGGCTTAGTGCTTCCCATCAGTATACTGATAATAAAAAAATAATAATAATAGCAATAATAATGATAAATTAGACACATGTGCAACTCTTGGGTATCTTTATTGAGGAAACGTTTCGCCACACAGTGGCTTCATCAGTCCATACAATGGAGAATCTTGAAGAACAGGAGGAGACTGAGGTAATCAGTCCCTCAACCTTGTGTCGATGTGGTCAGTCCATCAATCTTGAATAAAATACGGCATATGAGCGGAGAAGCAGCTTATAAACCGTAGGTAGGAGATGTGCAGCAGTGGTAGGTGGTGTCACATCTGTTCAATGTGGAAGTAGGTCGTGATGTGACACCACCTACCACTGCTGCACATCTCCTACCTACGGTTTATAAGCTGCTTCTCCGCTCATATGCCGTATTTTATTCAAGATTGATGGACTGACCACATCGACTCAAGGTTGAGGGACTGATTACCTCAGTCTCCTCCTGTTCTTCCAAGGTTGAGGGACTGATTACCTCAGTCTCCTCCTGTTCTTCAAGATTCTCCATTGTATGGACTGATGAAGCCACTATGTGGCGAAACGTTTCCTCAATAAAGATACCCAAGAGTTGCACATGTGTCTAATTTATCAACATGTCGGTTCTCTGAACCATTCATCTACAATAATAATAATGAATGTTTTAAGTGTATGTTTAAATATTTGTATGGAGAATATAAAATGCAGTCGATACTGCACTTGTTTTGTGTGTGTGTGTGTGTGTTGTATACATATATGTGTGTGTGTGTGTGTTGTATACATATATGTGTGTGTGTGTGTGTGTGTGTGTGTTGTATATATATATATATATATATATATGTGTGTGTGTGTTGTATATATATATATATATATATATATATATATATATATATATATATATATATATATATATATATATATATATATGTGTTACAATATATATATATATATATATATATATATATATATATATATATATATATATATATATATATATATATGTGTGTGTGTGTGTTGTATATATATATATATATATATATATATATGTGTGTGTGTGTGTGTGTGTGTGTTGTATATATATATATATATATATATATGTGTGTGTGTGTGTGGGTGTGTTGTATATATATATATATATATGTGTGTGTGTGGTGTGTCTGTGAGCATAGTGTGTGTATGTGTGAGCGTACAGTGTGTGTATGTGTGAGCGTACAGTGTGTGTATGTGTGAGCGTACAGTGTGTGGCAGTGTGTTGGCAGGAGGCCGACACAGGGAGCGTACAGTGTGTGTATGTGTGAGCGTACAGTGTGTGTATATGTGAACGTACAGTGTTTGTATGTGTGAGCGTACAGTGTGTATGTGTGAGCGTACAGTGTGTATGTGTGAGCGTACAGTGTATGTGTGAGCGTACAGTGTGTATGTGTGAGCGTACAGTGTGTATGTGTGAGCGTACAGTGTGTATGTGTGAGCGTACAGTGTGTATGTGTGAGCGTACAGTGTATGTGTGAGCGTACAGTGTGTATGTGTGAGCGTACAGTGTGTATGTGTGAGCGTACAGTGTGTGCATGTGTGAGCGTACAGTGTGTATGTGTGAGCGTACAGTGTGTATGTGTGAGCGTACAGTGTGTGCATGTGTGAGCGTACAGTGTGTATGTGTGAGCGTACAGTGTGTGCATGTGTGAGCGTACAGTGTGTATGTGTGAGCATACAGTGTGTATGTGTGAGCGTACAGTGTATATGTGTGAGCGTACAGTGTGTATGTGTGAGTGTACAGTGTGTATGTGTGAGTGTACAGTGTGTGCATGTGTGAGCGTACAGTGTGTATGTGTGAGCGTACAGTGTGTATGTGTGAGTGTACAGTGTATATGTGTGAGCATACAGTGTGTGCATGTGTGAGTGTACAGTGTGTGCATGTGTGAGCGTACAGTGTGTATGTGTGAGTGTACAGTGTATATGTGTGAGCATACAGTGTGTGCATGTGTGAGTGTACAGTGTGTGCATGTGTGAGCGTACAGTGTGTATGTGTGAGTGTACAGTGTATATGTGTGAGCATACAGTGTGTGCATGTGTGAGTGTACAGTGTGTGCATGTGTGAGCGTACAGTGTGTATGTGTGAGTGTACAGTGTATATGTGTGAGCGTACAGTGTGTGCATGTGTGAGTGTACAGTGTGTGCATGTGTGAGCATACAGTGTGTGCATGTGTGAGTGTACAGTGTATATGTGTGAGCATACAGTGTGTGCATGTGTGAGTGTACAGTGTGTGCATGTGTGAGCATACAGTGTGTATGTGTGAGCGTACAGTGTGTGCATGTGTGAGCGTACAGTGTGTATGTGTGAGCATACAGTGTGTGCATGTGTGAGTGTACAGTGTATATGTGTGAGCGTACAGTGTGTGCATGTGTGAGCGTACAGTGTGTATGTGTGAGCGTACAGTGTGTGCATGTGTGAGCGTACAGTGTGTATGTGTGAGCGTACAGTGTGTGTATGTGTGAGTGTACAGTGTGTGCATGTGTGAGTGTACAGTGTATATGTGTGAGCGTACAGTGTGTGCATGTGTGAGCGTACAGTGTGTATGTGTGAGCGTACAGTGTGTGTATGTGTGAGCATACAGTGTGTGCATGTGTGAGTGTACAGTGTATATGTGTGAGCGTACAGTGTGTGCATGTGTGAGCGTACAGTGTGTATGTGTGAGCGTACAGTGTGTGCATGTGTGAGCGTACAGTGTGTATGTGTGAGCGTACAGTGTGTGTATGTGTGAGCGTACAGTGTGTGCATGTGTGAGTGTACAGTGTATATGTGTGAGCGTACAGTGTGTGTATGTGAGAACGTACAGTGTGTGTATATGTGAACGTACAGTGTATATGTGTGAGCGTACAGTGTGTATGTGTGAGCGTACAGTGTGTATGTGTGAGCGTACAGTGTGTGTATGTGTGAACGTACAGTGTGTATGTGTGAGCGTACAGTGTGTGTATGTGTGAGCGTACAGTGTGTGTATGTGTGAGCGTACAGTGTGTGTATGTGTGAACGTACAGTGTGTATGTGTGAGCGTACAGTGTGTATGTGTGAGCGTACAGTGTGTATGTGTGAGCGTACAGTGTGTATGTGTATGTGTGAACGTACAGTAGTATGTGTGAGCGTACAGCGTGTGTGTGTATATGTGAACGTACAGTGTGTATGTGTGAGCGTACAGTGTATGTGTGAGCGTACAGTGTGTATGTGTGAGTGTACAGTGTATGTGTGAACGTACAGTGTATGTGTGAACGTACAGTGTGTATGTGCGAGCGTACAGTGTATGTGTGAACGTACAGTGTGTATGTGCGAGCGTACAGTGTATGTGTGAACGTACAGTGTGTATGTGTGAGCGTACAGTGTATGTGTGAACGTACAGTGTGTATGTGTGAGCGTACAGTGTATGTGTGAGCGTACAGTGTGTATGTGTGAGCGTACAGTGTATGTGTGAACGTACAGTGTATGTGTGAACGTACAGTAGTATGTGTGAGCGTACAGTGTATGTGTGAACGTACAGTGTGTATGTGTGAGCGTACAGTGTATGTGTGAACGTACAGTGTGTATGTGTGAGCGTACAGTGTGTGTATGTGTGAGCGTACAGTGTATGTGTGAACGTACAGTGTGTATGTGTGAGCGTACAGTGTGTGTATGTGTGAACGTACAGTAGTATGTGTGAGCGTACAGTGTGTATGTGTGAACGTACAGTAGTATGTGTGAACGTAGTGTATGTGTGAACGTACAGTGTGTATGTGTGAACGTACAGTGTGTATGTGTGAACGTACAGTGTGTATGTGTGAACGTACAGTAGTATGTGTGAACGTACAGTAGTATGTGTGAACGTACAGTAGTATGTGTGAACGTACAGTAGTATGTGTGAACGTACAGTGTGTATGTGTGAACGTACAGTGTGTATGTGTGAACGTACAGTGTGTATGTGTGAACGTACAGTGTGTGTATGTGTGAACGTACAGTGTGTGTATGTGTTAACGTACAGTGTGTGTGTTAACGTACAGTGTGTATGTGTGAACGTACAGTGTGTATGTGTGAACGTACAGTGTGTATGTGTGAACGTACAGTGTGTATGTGTGAACGTACAGTAGTATGTGTGAGCGTACAGTAGTATGTGTGAGCGTGCAGTAGTATGTGTGAGCGTACAGTAGTATGTGTGAACGTACAGTAGTATGTGTGAACGTACAGTAGTATGTGTGAACGTACAGTAGTATGTGTGAGCGTACAGTAGTATGTGTGAACGTACAGTAGTATGTGTGAACGTACAGTAGTATGTGTGAACGTACAGTAGTATGTGTGAACGTACAGTAGTATGTGTGAGCGTACAGTAGTATGTGTGAACGTACAGTAGTATGTGTGAACGTACAGTAGTATGTGTGAACGTACAGTAGTATGTGTGAACGTACAGTAGTATGTGTGAACGTACAGTAGTATGTGTGAGCGTACAGTAGTATGTGTGAGCGTACAGTAGTATGTGTGAACGTACAGTACTATGTGTGAACGTACAGTAGTATGTGTGAACGTACAGTAGTATGTGTGAACGTACAGTGTATGTGTGAACGTACAATGTGTATGTGTGAACGTACAGTGTGTATGTGTGAACGTACAGTGTGTGTATGTGTTAACGTACAGTGTGTATGTGTGAGCGTACAGTGTGTATGTGTGAGCGTACAGTGTGTATGTGTGAGTGTACAGTGTGTGTATGTGTGAGCGTACAGTAGTATGTGTGAACGTACAGTGTATGTGTGAACGTACAATGTGTATGTGTGAACGTACAGTGTGTATGTGTGAACGTACAGTGTGTATGTGTGAACGTACAGTAGTATGTGTGAACGTACAGTAGTATGTGTGAACGTACAGTGTATGTGTGAACGTACAATGTGTATGTGTGAACGTACAGTGTGTATGTGTGAACGTACAGTGTGTATGTGTGAGCGTACAGTGTGTATGTGTGAGCGTACAGTGTGTGTATGTGAGAACGTACAGTAGTATGTGTGAGCGTACAGTGTGTGTATGTGTGAACGTACAGTAGTATGTGTGAGCGTACAGTGTGTATGTGTGAGCGTACAGTGTGTGTATGTGAGAACGTACAGTGTGTGTATGTGTGAACGTACAGTAGTATGTGTGAGCATACAGTGTGTATGTGTGAACGTACAGTGTGTGTATGTGTGAACGTACAGTAGTATGTGTGAGCGTACAGTGTGTATGTGTGAACGTACAGTGTGTATGTGTGAGCGTACAGTGTGTGTATGTGTGAACGTACAGTGTGTATGTGTGAGCGTACAGTGTGTGTATGTGTGAACGTACAGTAGTATGTGTGAGCGTACAGTGTGTATGTGTGAGCATACAGTGTGTATGTGTGAGCGTACAGTGTGTATGTGTGAGCGTACAGTGTGTATGTGTGAACGTACAGTGTGTGTATGTGTGAACGTACAGTGTGTATGTGTGAGCGTACAGTGTGTGTATGTGAACGTACAGTAGTATGTGTGAGCGTACAGTGTGTATGTGTGAGCGTACAGTGTGTATGTGTGAGCGTACAGTGTGTATGTGTGAGCGTACAGTGTGTATGTGTGAGCATACAGTGTGTATGTGTGAGCGTACAGTGTGTATGTGTGAACGTACAGTGTGTGTATGTGTGAACGTACAGTGTGTATGTGTGAACGTACAGTGTGTATGTGTGAGCATACAGTGTGTATGTGTGAACGTACAGTGTGTATGTGTGAGCGTACAGTGTGTATGTGTGAGCATACAGTGTGTATGTGTGAACGTACAGTGTGTGTATGTGTGAACGTACAGTGTGTATGTGTGAACGTACAGTGTGTATGTGTGAACGTACAGTGTGTATGTGTGAACGTACAGTGTGTATGTGTGAACGTAGAGTGTGTATGTGTGAGCATACAGTGTGTATGTGTGAGCGTACAGTGTGTATGTGTGAACGTACAGTGTGTGTATGTGTGAACGTACAGTGTGTATGTGTGAACGTACAGTGTGTATGTGTGAGCATACAGTGTGTATGTGTGAACGTACAGTGTGTATGTGTGAGCATACAGTGTGTATGTGTGAGCGTACAGTGTGTATGTGTGAGCATACAGTGTGTATGTGTGAGCGTACAGTGTGTATGTGTGAGCGTACAGTGTGTATGTGTGAACGTACAGTGTGTGTATGTGTGAACGTACAGTGTGTATGTGTGAGCGTACAGTGTGTATGTGTGAACGTACAGTGTGTATGTGTGAGCGTACAGTGTGTATGTGTGAGCGTACAGTGTGTATGTGTGAACGTACAGTATGTGTATGTGTGAACGTACAGTGTGTATGTGTGAGCGTACAGTGTGTATGTGTGAACGTACAGTGTGTGTATGTGTGAACGTACAGTGTGTATGTGTGAGCGTACAGTGTGTATGTGTGAACGTACAGTGTGTGTATGTGTGAACGTACAGTGTGTATGTGTGAACGTACAGTGTGTGTATGTGTGAACGTACAGTGTGTATGTGTGAGCGTACAGTGTGTGTATGTGTGAACGTACAGTAGTATGTGTGAGCATACAGTGTGTATGTGTGAGCATACAGTGTGTATGTGTGAGCATACAGTGTGTGTATGTGTGAGCATACAGTGTGTATGTGTGAGCATACAGTGTGTATGTGTGAGCGTACAGTGTGTATGTG
Organism: Cherax quadricarinatus; assembly: GCF_038502225.1. Classification (NCBI taxonomy): domain Eukaryota; kingdom Metazoa; phylum Arthropoda; class Malacostraca; order Decapoda; family Parastacidae; genus Cherax; species Cherax quadricarinatus. The sequence goes on along the minus strand of NC_091371.1, from coordinate 17,645,345 downwards.
TGAACGTACAGTGTGTATGTGTGAGCGTACAGTGTGTATGTGTGAGCGTACAGTGTGTATGTGTGAGCATACAGTGTGTATGTGTGAGAGTACAGTGTATATGTGTGAGCATACAGTGTGTATGTGTGAGCGTACAGTGTGTATGTGTGAGCATACAGTGTGTATGTGTGAGCGTACAGTGTGTATGTGTGAGCATACAGTGTGTATGTGTGAGCATACAGTGTGTATGTGTGAGCGTACAGTGTGTATGTGTGAGCATACAGTGTGTATGTGTGAGCGTACAGTGTGTATGTGTGAACGTACAGTGTGTGTATGTGTGAACGTACAGTGTGTATGTGTGAACGTACAGTGTGTATGTGTGAACGTACAGTGTGTATGTGTGAACGTACAGTGTGTGTATGTGTGAACGTACAGTGTGTATGTGTGAGCGTACAGTGTGTATGTGTGAGTGTACAGTGTGTATGTGTGAGTGTACAGTGTGTATGTGTGAACGTACAGTGTGTGTATGTGTGAACGTACAGTGTGTATGTGTGAGCATACAGTGTGTATGTGTGAGCGTACAGTGTGTATGTGTGAGCGTACAGTGTGTATGTGTGAGCGTACATTGTGTATGTGTGAGTGTACAGTGTGTATGTGTGAGTGTACAGTGTGTGTATGTGTGAACGTACAGTGTGTGTATGTGTGAACGTACAGTGTGTATGTGTGAGCATACAGTGTGTATGTGTGAGCATACAGTGTGTATGTGTGAGTGTACAGTGTGTGTATGTGAGAACGTACAGTGTGTGTATGTGTGAACGTACAGTAGTATGTGTGAGCGTACAGTGTGTATGTGTGAGCGTACAGTGTGTGTATGTGTATGTGTGAACGTACAGTGTGTATGTGTGAGCGTACAGTGTATGTGTGAGCGTACAGTGTGTGTATGTGTATGTGTGAACGTACAGTAGTATGTGTGAGCGTACAGTGTATGTGTGAGCGTACAGTGTGTATGTGTGAGCGTACAGTGTGTGTATGCGTATGTGTGAACGTACAGTAGTATGTGTGAGCGTACAGTGTATGTGTGAGCGTACAGTGTGTGTATGTGTATGTGTGAACGTACAGTAGTATGTGTGAGCGTACAGTGTATGTGTGAGCGTACAGTGTATGTGTGAGCGTACAGTAGTATGTGTGAGCGTACAGTGTATGTGTGAGCGTACAGTGTATGTGTGAGCGTACAGTGTGTATGTGTGAGCGTACAGTGTGTATGTGTGAGCGTACAGTGTGTATGTGTGAGCGTACAGTGTGTATGTGTGAGCGTACAGTGTGTGCATGTGTGAGCGTACAGTGTGTATGTGTGAGCGTACAGTGTGTATGTGTGAGCGTACAGTGTGTATGTGTGAGCGTACAGTGTGTATGTGTGAGCGTACAGTGTGTATGTGTGAGCGTACAGTGTGTGTATGTGTGAGCGTACAGTGTGTATGTGTGAGCGTACAGTGTGTATGTGTGAGCGTACAGTGTGTATGTGTGAGCGTACAGTGTGTATGTGTGAACGTACAGTAGTATGTGTGAGCGTACAGTGTGTATGTGTGAGCGTACAGTGTGTATGTGTGAGCGTACAGTGTGTATGTGTGAACGTACAGTGTGTATGTGTGAGCGTACAGTGTGTATGTGTGAGCGTACAGTGTGTATGTGTGAGCGTACAGTGTGTATGTGTGAGCGTACAGTGTGTATGTGTGAACGTACAGTGTATGTGTGAGCGTACAGTAGTATGTGTGAGCGTACAGTGTGTATGTGTGAGCGTACAGTAGTATGTGTGAGCGTACAGTAGTATGTGTGAGCGTACAGTAGTATGTGTGAGCGTACAGTAGTATGTGTGAACGTACAGTAGTATGTGTGAGCGTACAGTGTGTATGTGTGAACGTACAGTAGTATGTGTGAACGTACAGTAGTATGTGTGAGCGTACAGTAGTATGTGTGAGCGTACAGTAGTATGTGTGAGCGTACAGTAGTATGTGTGAGCGTACAGTAGTATGTGTGAACGTACAGTAGTATGTGTGAACGTACAGTAGTATGTGTGAGCGTACAGTGTGTATGTGTGAACGTACAGTGTGTATGTGTGAACGTACAGTAGTATGTGTGAACGTACAGTAGTATGTGTGAACGTACAGTGTGTATGTGTGAACGTACAGTGTGTATGTGTGAACGTACAGTAGTATGTGTGAACGTACAGTAGTATGTGTGAGCGTACAGTAGTATGTGTGAGCGTACAGTAGTATGTGTGAGCGTACAGTAGTATGTGTGAGCGTACAGTAGTATGTGTGAACGTACAGTAGTATGTGTGAACGTACAGTAGTATGTGTGAGCGTACAGTGTGTATGTGTGAACGTACAGTAGTATGTGTGAGCGTACAGTAGTATGTGTGAACGTACAGTAGTATGTGTGAGCGTACAGTGTGTATGTGTGAACGTACAGTAGTATGTGTGAGCGTACAGTGTGTATGTGTGAACGTACAGTGTGTATGTGTGAACGTACAGTAGTATGTGTGAACGTACAGTAGTATGTGTGAACGTACAGTGTGTATGTGTGAACGTACAGTGTGTATGTGTGAACGTACAGTAGTATGTGTGAACGTACAGTAGTATGTGTGAACGTACAGTAGTATGTGTGAACGTACAGTAGTATGTGTGAACGTACAGTAGTATGTGTGAACGTACAGTAGTATGTGTGAACGTACAGTAGTATGTGTGAACGTACAGTAGTATGTGTGAACGTACAGTAGTATGTGTGTGACAAATACCGGAGTTGCTCTCGTTTTACCTTCTATATTACACTATTTATCAACTGTCACATTTTTTAACTCTTGATTATTATTATTATTATTATTATTAATTAGTATTATTATTAATTACGAATTCGTAATACCACAATTACAGACAAACCACCGAACAGGTTTTATTATTATTATTATTATTATTATTATTATTATTATTATTATTATTATTATGGTGAAGCACTAACCCCGTGGGAGTCAGACAGCGTCAGCGTGGTGATCTAATTTCCTGGATCATGAGCCGTACATGAAGGTGAAGGCAGCAAGCTTAAAGGAACTAGAAACAAAGATTAAAATCTGTGGCAGTGTTCAGTGGTCAGTCGTCACGTGAGGTCACAGACCCTGAGCTGCTTTGGGGATTAGCGTGGACGGTTACAAAGCATGGCTTGCTTCTGCAGTGTTTTAAAAACTGAGTTTGGAGAGTTGAAGGAGGAGGTCTTGCTTCTCCAGGAGGAGATTAGGAGGCTGAAGGTCCACCTCAATGGGCCTGGGAGAGAGTGTGAGGTGGTTGGAGATGTGGGGAATGAGGCTTCTAGCAGTGAGGTGCAGTCTGTCTCTCACTGTGAGGAGGCTGTAGGTGGGGAGGTAGCAACGGGTACCAGCAGTGAGGTGCAGCCCAGCACCTGCTACAAGTGGCGAGTTGTTCACAGTAATGGGAGGCGCATCAGAGTAAGGAAAGTTAAGAGTGAAGATCTGAAGGTAGGAAATCGCTTCTCTGTTCTCCAGGATGAATGTACTTCAGTGGCCAGTGAAGGTAAGGGTACTACTGCCCCTGCTAATGAAGGTAAGCGCATTCTTGTGGTTGGTGACTCTCAGGTAAGATATGTTGACCGTGCTTTTTGTAATAGGAATAAGAAGATGAGAGATAGAGTGTGCTTCCCTGGAGCTGGTGTTGGGGACATTGTCAACAGACTGGATAATATCATGTCAGGTAATGGGAACAAGCCCATTATCTGTCTCAGTGCTGGTGGAAATGATATTGGGAAGGGTAGGAGAGAAGAGCTGCTAGATAAGTACAGGTCAGCTATAGATTTCATTAAGTCTAAGGGAGGGATCCCAATCATATGTAGCATCTTGCCTAGAAGGGGAGTAGGAAATGAATGGTTGTCTAGGGCAATTGGTGTAAATTGCTGGCTAGACAGATACTGCAAGGAACTTGCAATCCCATTCATTGACAACTGGAACAACTTTTATGGCAAACATGATATGTATGCAAGGGATGGGGTTCATCTCTCTGGGGCAGGGGTGGTAGCACTTGCAGACTCGATTGAGAAGGCCATTGGTGAAATGCCTATGATTTTAAACTGATGGAAGATAGAGGTATGGGTGTGTGTGGGAAACAAGCAGGTTGCAACACTAGGGTTGGAAACAGTAAATGTATAAAAGGCATTCAGCATGAAGTTATAAATAAAGACAATAGAACAGGTCAGAAAACAAAGGGGGACAGCAGAGGGCAGCAAGGGACTAGCTCCCTTAAGGTTTACTATACTAATAGCAGGAGTGTTAGAAATAAGATAGATGAGCTAAGATTAATTGCAAGTGCAGGAAACATAGATATTATTGCTATAACAGAGACCTGGCTCAATCTGAAAGATAGAGAGATGCCCTCTGAATGTCACATACAAGGCTATAAATTATTCCACACTGACAGGGTCAACAGGAAAGGTGGTGGAGTAGCGATGTATGTCAGAGACAATTTAAATTGTTGTGTTAGACAAGATATTAAATTAGAAGCGTCAGCCACTGAATCTGTTTGGTTACAGCTTCTCGAGGGCCGAGAAAAACTAATTTTGGGTGTGATTTACAGGGCCCCAAATCTTGATAGGGAGTGCAGTAAACTTCTATGGGACGAAATTCGTAAGGCATCTACATACGAAAATGTTGTGCTAATGGGAGATTTCAACTATAGACAGATTGACTGGAGCAATTTGACAGGAAATTTAGAGTCGGGTGACTTTCTTGATACGATCCAGGATTGTTTTTTAAAACAGTTTGTGACAGAGCCAACTAGGGGAAATAACCTCCTTGACTTGGTTCTTGCCAGTAGGGAAACACTAATTAATAATCTTGAGGTTAATGATGAGCTTGGGGAGAGTGATCACAAATCACTCAGTTTTAACATATCATGGAATTCCCCTAATAATGGCAATCAAGTCTCCGTCCCTGACTTTCGCTTGGCTGATTTCATAGGACTGAAAAATTACTTAGGTGGGCTGAACTGGAATGACCTGACTAGGGGTCAGGTAGGTGGTGATGGTTGCCGATATGATGCTTTCCAGGGCATAGTTCTAGCTGCTCAGTCAAATTATGTTCCAAATAGGGAAATCAGATCTAACAAAAATGATCCTAAATGGATGAACAATAGATTAAAATATCTGATTGGTCAAAAGAGAGGCATATATAGGCAAATCAAAAGAGGAGAGGGGCAATTAAGAAATCGATATATTCAGTTAAAGAGAGAAATAAAAAAGGGAATTAGAAAAGCAAAAAGAGATTATGAGGTTAAAGTTGCAAGAGAATCGAAGACTAACCCAAAAGGATTCTTTCAGGTATACAGAAGTAAGATCAGGGACAAGATAGGCCCACTCAAAAGTTCCTCGGGTCAGCTCACTGACAGTGATAAGGAAATGTGTAGAATTTTTAACACATACTTCCTCTCAGTTTTTACACAGGAGGATACCAGTGATATTCCAGTAATGATAAATTATGTAGAACAGGACGATAATAAACTGTGCACTATTAGGGTCACAAGTGACATGGTCCTTAGGCAAATAGATAAATTAAAACCTAACAAATCCCCAGGCCCTGATGAACTGTATGCAAGGGTTCTAAAGGAATGTAAAGAGGAGCTTAGCACACCTTTGGCTAATCTTTTCAACATATCACTACAAACTGGCATGGTGCCAGATAAGTGGAAAATGGCAAATGTGATACCTATTTTCAAAACAGGTGACAGGTCCTTAGCTTCGAACTATAGACCAATAAGCCTAACCTCCATAGTGGGAAAATTTATGGAATCAATAATTGCCGAGGCAGTTCGTAGCCACCTTGAAAAGCATAAATTAATCAACGAATCTCAGCATGGTTTTACAAAGGGACGTTCCTGCCTTACGAATTTATTAACTTTTTTCACTAAGGTATTTGAGGAGGTAGATCATGGTAACGAATATGATATTGTGTATATGGACTTCAGTAAGGCTTTTGACAGGGTCCCACATCAGAGACTATTGAGGAAAATTAAAGCACATGGAATAGGAGGAGAAATTTTTTCCTGGATAGAGGCATGGTTGACAAATAGGCAGCAGAGAGTTTGCATAAATGGGGAGAAATCAGAGTGGGGAAGCGTCACGAGCGGTGTTCCACAGGGGTCAGTGTTGGGCCCCCTGCTGTTCACAATCTACATAAACGACATAGATGAGGGCATAAAGAGCGACATCGGCAAGTTTGCCGATGACACCAAAATAGGCCGTCGAATTCATTCTGACGAGGACATTCGAGCACTCCAGGAAGATTTGAATAGACTGATGCAGTGGTCGGAGAAGTGGCAGATGCAGTTTAATATAGACAAATGCAAAGTTCTAAATGTTGGACAGGACAATAACCATGCCACATATAAACTAAATAATGTAGATCTTAATATTACGGATTGCGAAAAAGATTTAGGAGTTCTGGTTAGCAGTAATCTGAAACCAAGACAACAGTGCATAAGTGTTCGCAATAAAGCTAATAGAATCCTTGGCTTCATATCAAGAAGCATAAATAATAGGAGTCCTCAGGTTGTTCTTCAACTCTATACATCCTTGGTTAGGCCTCATTTAGATTATGCTGCACAGTTTTGGTCACCGTATTACAGAATGGATATAAATTCTCTGGAAAATGTACAAAGGAGGATGACAAAGATGATCCCATGTATCAGAAACCTTCCCTATGAGGATAGACTAAGGGCCCTGAAACTGCACTCTCTAGAAAGACGTAGAATTAGGGGGGATATGATTGAGGTTTATAAGTGGAAGACAGGAATAAATAAAGGGGATGTAAATAGTGTGCTGATAATATCTAGCCTAGACAGGACTCGCAGCAATGGTTTTAAGTTGGAAAAATTCAGATTCAGGAGGGATATAGGAAAGTACTGGTTTGGTAATAGAGTTGTGGATGAGTGGAACAAACTCCCAAGTACCGTTATAGAGGCCAGAACGTTGTGTAGCTTTAAAAATAGGTTGGATAAATACATGAGTAGATGTGGGTGGGTGTGAGTTAGACCTGATAGCTTGTGCTAACGGGTCGGTTGCCGTGTTCCTCCCTTGAGTCAATGTGACCTGACCTGACTAGGTTGGGTGCATTGGCTTAAGCCGGTAGGGACTTGGACCTGCCTCGCATGGGCCAGTAGGCCTTCTGCAGTGTTCCTTCGTTCTTATGTTCTTATGTTCTTATTATAGAGTGATCATCTCCGGTCTTGGATGCGAGTGTTGAAAATCCCAGCGACGAGGCGTCAGCTTTCATCAGCTGAGTCAGCACAAGTCGAGAAAAACGTCTTATGATTAATGTGGTTTCTTATTACGTCTCCACAACACTGAAATTCTATTAACTAAGATGTCACTGGTGATCCAAGTTGGTTTAGTTGACGTGGTGTGTGCTGGTGCTGTCTCGCCTTGTGTGTGTGTTTGTTTATGTATACGTATATATGTCGTGCCGAATAGGTAAAACTGGTCAGTTAGCAAGAACTCATTTAAAATTAAGTCCTTTCTAAAATTTTCTCTTATACGTTTAAAGGTATTTGTTTTATTTATGTTAATATAAAATCATTTTGTTCCAGAAGAACCATACAAAATTTTTTCTAACCTTATTATAACAAGCGCAATTTAATTTAGCCTAATCCAGCTAAATATATTTTACATAAGTTTGCAATAATTTAATAATAAACAAACACAATGAAATATGTTTTTTCGTTAGGTTCAAAATGATTTTTGCGAAATTATTGCATACACAAATTTTCGCTTGCCTTATTCAGCAAGAAGAGCGTTGCTATTTAGGCCAAAATCGCAAGTTTTACCTATTCAGCACGACAGACAGACAGACACACACACACACACACACACACACACACACACACACACACACACACACACACACACACACACACACACACACACACACACACACAGTCAGCAGACGTGGGTGACAAGGCTCCGAGAACTTTAGTGTTTTTAAGGCGTGCAGTAACTGCTAGCAGTAATCAGTGGTAGTGACAACGTCAGTGAACAATCCTACGAGTGATAACCAGAGTTATTAGTTAAAAAAAGTCGAGAGGAAGCCTGAAATCATTAATATTTCAAAGTGTCAAACCGTTAGTGGCTAGTAGGCTACTGTTGCTACACAGATTCAAATATACAAAGATTCAAGTGAGTGTGGAAGCGGGTGTTCAAGAATTTCGAGAGATTGGATAACAAGTGAAATGTGGGGCACCATACAGTAAGAGTGAAAAAGCTAATAAGCAAAAGTAGAAAGGAAAAAATAAAATATATAACAAGGGAAGGTGGCAGTAGGCCTGCTGAAGCAGTGACGTCACAACAGTTGTGTGACATTGTACATATAAAGTGTAACACCGAATGTGAAGTGTATTCTATTACAAGTGAAGTGTATTCTATCATAAGTGAAATCACTTGAGGGACGCGGGAAGTATGAGCATATATGGTTATAAACATCACGGGTGAAGAGTTTTCAAAATAGTGATAGAAGGCGTATGTACGACGACTACGTCATCAGCATCTGGCAACCTGTCATCGCATCACTGCCAGCACAAGGTATCACTCACCTGTTGAGGTTGTTGTGGGGTTCTGAATCCTGGTCTTGCGTCACTGTAGATACTGGTCACTCACTCCTGCAAGCTATTACCAGAATTAGAGCAGGAATAGCATAGATAAGGTGAAGATAGTGTTGACTAGCGAGGGGCAGCCTAGCGAGGGGCAGCCTAGCGAGGGGAAGCCTAGCGAGGGGAAGCCTAGCGAGGGGAAGCCTAGCGAGGGGAAGCCTAGTGAGGGGAAGCCTAGTGAGGGGAAGCCTAGTGAGGGTGACGTCAGACACTCCTAGAAGCTGAGACAAGCTAAATTTTACAACCTAGTTACTTCCTGTGTTTTATAAGTAGAAGTGATAAGTGCTAGAATCACTGTTGGTAGTTTTAGAAGTACTGGTATTACTACTGATATTTATTAGCAGTATGAATACTTAGAAGTGGGGGCACACATACATACACACGCACACACACACACATACACAGGATTTCATACCTTCCTGTTAACTGACCTGAAATCCCTCCCTCTCTTTCTCAATACCTATCTCTCTACCTCTCTTTACCCATCTCTCTCTACCTATCTCTCAGTACCTGTTTCTCTCTCTACCTCTACCTATCTCTACCCATCTCTCTCCCTCTCTACCTATCTCTCACTACCTCTATCTATACCTCTCTCTACCTATACCTCTCTCTACCTATACCTCTCTACCTATACCTCTCTCTACCTATTTCTCTCTACCTATATCTCTCACTACCTATCTCTCTACCTTTTTTTTTTTACACAGGGTTTGCCTATCTCTCTCTCTTCCCTCTCCCAACTCTCCATTCTCCCATCTCTCCCCTATAACATCTCTTCCCTCTAACACCTCCCCCCCTCTAATGTCTCTCCCCCTCTAACATCTCTCCTCCTCTCATTATCTCTCCCCTCTCCAATTTCCCATCTCTCTCCCCTCTATCTCCCCCTATCCCTCTCTCCCCTCTCTTCCATCTCCCCCTCTCTCCCCCCTTCTTCCCTGTCTCTCCCCCTCTCTCTCCCCTCTCTTTGCCCCTCTCTCCTCTCTCTTTCTCTCTGTCTCTGTCTCTCTCTCTCTGTCTCTCTCTCTCTGTCTCTGTCTATCTGTCTGTCTCTCTCTCTCTCTCTCTCTCTCTCTCTCTCTCTCTCTCTCGCTCTCTCTCTCTCTCTCTCTCTCTCTCTCTCTCTCTCTCTCTCTCTTTCCCTTTTCCCTTCTCACTCTCCCCCTATCTCATCCCTTTTCCCTTCTCACTCTCTCCCTCTCTCCTACCTTTCCCTTCTCTCTCTTTCTCTCTCTCTCTCTCTCTTTCTCTAAAAAAAAAATAGTGGGGACTCGCAGGAACCAGGGATCAGATGAGAATGGTTCTGGTAGGGAGGAGTGGATGGAGGAGCAGTGGAAAAGGATGGAACAAGAGTGGGAGAGAAAATTAGGAGAGCTTTCTGAAAAAATGGAGACAGAGCTTTCTGTGAAATTGGAAGAGGGGTTGGAGAAGGAGAAGAAGAATTGGGAGGCACAAGCCGAAACTGCAATAACCAGGATAAGGGTCCTAGAAGATGAGGTAAACAGGCTGAAGCAAGTTACATGGGCATTGACCAGAGAAGACACAGCATATGAAGCTGAGAGGCCGAACAGGAAGGAGGGAGATATGAATTATGCTAAGGCCATATCAACCTGCCAAGAAGGGCCAAGGAATGAATGGGGAGAGCAGCTGGGTGCAGGCAGAGAGGGTATTAGGTCAAATGCAGAGGCACAACAATGCTACCAAGAGCCACTGGAAAAAACAAGGGAGAAAATGACCATGTACAGACAGGAACCAGAGTCACAGAGGGAGAGGCAATGGGAGGAGGAAAGGGCTAAATCAGTGTGTATCCACAGGTTTCAAGAGAGAGAGGAAAGGACGCACACTGAAAGACGGCAGGCAGAAAGAAAGGAGATTGAGAGCATCATCAAGGAAATAGGTGAAGAAGACATGGACGAGATTGTAAATTTTCAGAAAATAGGGGGGTACTCCAAGGGGAGAAAATGACCAATCAAGCTGATTCTCAGGACAGAAACAGTACGGAACAGGATCCTCCAAGAGAAACCGCTGTTGAAATACTCGGAAAAGTACATGAAGGTGTTCCTAGACAGAGACAGAACACAAACAGAATGACAGCAGCAGCTGAGGGAGAAGACAAAAAAGCGAAAGGAGCTACGAAAGGAGACAAGGTTGGAACCAGCAGAGGTCAATCAGAGCAGAACAGAGCAGCAAGTGCAAGCACACACAGAACTATCCTCAGAACACCATCCCTACACAAACTACAATCCACACTCACAGCTTCCACCCAACACCCAGCTATAGAATCCCACAGTATGCTACCAGGTCTCCCACCCTCACAGGCCCCCCAAACCACAGTGTTGGGAAGGAAACTGAAGGTATGGTACACAAACGCTGATGGAATAACAAATAAGTGGGAGGAGTGGCACGAAAGAGTCAAAAGAGGCATCACCGGACATCATAGCTCTCACAGAAACCAAGCTAACAGGTAGGATAACAGATGCCATATTTCCAACGGGATACCAGATCCTGAGGAAAGACAGAGGTAACAGGGGGGGGGAAGAAGTGGCACTGTTGATCAAAAACCAATGGAATTTTGATGAGCTGGAGAGAGGAGACAGCGGAGAAACAAGCGATTACTTAGCGGGAACACTTCACTCTGGAGGTCCCAAGGTGATGTATAACCCACCACAGAACAGCAGGAGACCAAGGCAAGAGTATGACGAGAGCATTAGAGCGATGGTTGGCACACTGGCTGCAGTGGCCAGAAGAGCTCATGCAAGCAGGGCAAAGCTCCTGATCATGGGCGACTTTAGCCACAAGGAGATCGATTGGGAGAACTTGGAGCCACATGGGGGCCAAGACACATGGAGGGCTAAGATGATGGAGGTGGTACTGGAAAACTTCATGCACCAACACGTAAGGGACACTACAAGAGAGAGAGGAGAAGATGAACCAGCAAGACTGGACCTAGTATTCACCTTGAGTAGTGCAGATATTGAGGACATCACATATGAAAGACCCCTTGGGGCCAGCGATTATGTGGTTTTAAGCTTCGAATACACAGTAGAGCTACAAGTGGAAGGGGAAGCAGGAAGGCCAGGACGAATGAAGCCAAACTACAACAAAGGGGACTACACGGGAATGAGGAACTTCCTGAACGGGGTTCAGTGGGACAAAGAATTGGCAGGGAAGTCAGTTAATGAGATGATGGAATATGTAGCAACAATGTGCAAGGAGGCTGAGGAGAGGTTTATACCCAAGGGTAACAGGACTAATGAAAAAGCCAGGATGAGCCCATGGTTCACTCAAAGGTGCAGGGAGGCAAAAACCAAGTGTGCTAGGGAATGGAAGAAATATAGAAGACAAAGGACCCAGGAGAATAAGGAAAGCAGTCGCAGAGCCAGAAATGAATATGCACAGATAAGAAGGGAGGCCCAACGACAATATGAAAACGACATAGCAGCGAAAGCCAAATCTGACCCAAAACTGTTATACAGCCACATCAGGAGGAAAACAACAGTCAAGGACCAGGTAATCAGGCTAAGGAAGGAAGGAGGAGAGACAACAAGAAATAACCATGAAGTAAGTGAGGAACTCAATAAGAGATTTAAAGAAGTGTTCACAGAGGAGACAGAAGGGGCTCCAGAAAGACGGAGAGGTGGGGCACACCACCAAGTGCTGGACACAGTACTCACAACCAAGGAAGAAGTGAAGAGGCTTCTGAGTGAGATAGATACCTCAAAGGCAATGGGCCGGATAACATCTCTCCATGGGTCCTGAGAGAGGGAGCAGAGGTGCTATGTGTACCCCTAACAACAATATTCAATACATCTATCGAAACAGGGAGATTGCCTGAGGCATGGAAGACAGCAAATGTAGTCCCAATCTTTAAAAAAGGAGACAGACATGAAGCACTAAACTACAGACCAGTGTCACTGACATGTATAGTATGCAAAGTCATGGAGAAGATTATCAGGAGAAGTGTAGTGGAATACCTAGAAAGGAATGATCTCATCAACAGCAGCCAACATGGTTTCAGGGACGGGAAATCTTGTCACAGACCTACTGGAGTTCTGTGACATGGTGACAGCAGTAAGACAAGTGAGAGAGGGGTGGGTGGATTGCATTTTCTTGGACTGCAAGAAGGCGTTTGACACAGTTCCACACAAGAGATTAGTGCAAAAACTGGAGGACCAAGCAGGGATAACAGGGAAGGCACTACAATGGATCAGGGAATACTTGTCAGGAAGACAGCAGCGAGTCATGGTACGTGGCGAGGTGTCAGAGTGGGCACCTGTGACCAGCGGGGTCCCACAGGGGTCAGTCCTAGGACCAGTGCTGTTTCTGGTATTTGTGAACGACATGACAGAAGGAATAGAATCCGAAGTGTCCCTGTTTGCAGATGACGTGAAGTTGATGAGAAGAATTCATTCGACCGAAGACCAGGCAGAACTACAAAGGGATGTAGACCAGGCAGAACTACAAAGGGATGTGGACAGGCTGCAGACCTGGTCCAGCAATTGGCTACTGGAGTTCAACCCCACCAAGTGCAAAGTCATGAAGATTGGGGAAGGGCAAAGAAGACCGCAGACGGAGTACAGTCTAGGGGGCCAGAGACTACAAACATCACTCAAGGAAAAAGATCTTGGGGTGAGTATAACACCAGGCACATCTCCTGAAGCGCACATCAACCAAATAACTGCTGCAGCATATGGGCGCCTAGCTAACCTCAGAACAGCATTCCGACATCTTAATAAGGAATCATTCAGGACCCTGTACACCGTGTACGTTAGACCCATATTGGAGTATGCGGCACCAGTTTGGAACCCACACCTAGCCAAGCACGTAAAGAAACTAGAGAAAGTGCAAAGGTTTGCAACAAGACTAGTCCCAGAGCTAAAAGGTATGTCCTACGAGAAGAGGTTTAGGGAAATAAACCTGACGACACTGGAGGACAGGAGAGATAGGGGGGACATGATAATGGCATACAAAATACTGAGAGGAATTGACAAGGTAGACAAAGACAGGATGTTCCAGAGATGGGACACAGCAACAAGGGGACACAGTTGGAAGTTGAAGACACAGATGAATCACAGGGATGTTAGGAAGTATTTCTTCAGCCACAGAGTAGTCAGTAAGTGGAATAGTTTGGGAAGCGATGTAGTGGAGGCAGGATCCATACATAGCTTTAAGCAGAGGTATGATAAAGCTCACGGTTCAGGGAGAGTGACCTAGTAGCGATCAGTGAAGAGGCGGGGCCAGGAGCTTGGACTCGACCCCTGCAACCTCAACTAGGTGAGTACAACTAGGTGAGTACACACACACACACACACACACACACACACATACACAATCACACACACACACACACACACACACACACACACACACACACACACACACATACACAATCACATACACACACACATACACAATCACAGTGGGCGCCTGTGACGAGCGGGGTCCCACAGGGGTCAGTTCTAGGACCAGTGCTATTTTTGATATATGTGAACGACATGATGGAAGGAATAGACTCTGAAGTGTCCCTATTCGCAGATGATGTGAAGTTGATGAGAATTAAATCGGATGAGGATGAGGGAGGACTGCAAAGAGACCTGGACAGGCTGGACATGTGGTCCAGAAACTGACTTCTCGAATTCAGTCCTGCCAAATGCAAAGTCATGAAGATTGGTGAGGGGCAAAGAAGACCGCAGACAGAGTATAGGCTAGATGGACAAAGACTACAGACCTCACTCAGGGAGAAAGACCTTGGGGTGACCATAACACCGAGCACGTCACCGGAGGCACACATCAACCAAATAACTGCTGCAGCATACGGGCGCCTGGCAAACCTGAGAATAGCGTTCCGATACCTTAATAAGGAATCGTTCAAGACACTGTACACTGTGTATGTTAGGCCCATACTGGAGTATGCAGCACCAGTCTGGAGCCCACACCTGGTCAAGCACGTCAAGAAGTTAGAGAAAGTACAAAGGTTTGCAACAAGGCTAGTCCCAGAGCTCAGGGGAATGTCGTACGAGGAAAGGTTGAGGGAAATCGGACTGACGACACTGGAGGACAGAAGGGTCAGGGGAGACATGATAACGACATACAAGATACTGCGGGGAATAGACAAGGTGGACAGAGATAGGATGTTCTAGAGAGGGGACACAGAAACAAGGGGTCACAACCGGAAGCTGAAGACTCAGACGAGTCACAGGGACGTTAGGAAGTATTTCTTCAGTCATAGAGTCATCAGGAAATGGAATAGCCTAGCAAGTGAAGTAGTGGAGGCAGGAACCATACATAGTTTTAAGAAGAGGTATGACAAAGCTCAGGAAGCAGAGAGAGAGAGGACCTAGAAGCAATCAGTGAAGAGGCGGGGCCAGGAGCTGAGCCTCGACCCCTGCAACCACAATTAGGTGAGTACACACACACACACACACACAATCACACAAACATACACAAGTTCTTCGGACACCTGGTAAATGGTAATACATACAAAGATGTTAGACATTCCCCACAGGTGAGTGGGAGCACTGCTAAGATATCAGTGTTACTGGAAGTCACAGTGTGGTAGTCCTGAGGTTGTCACTCATCTTACCTACCCAGTAACCATGCTATGAAGAACATAAAAATACTGAATTAAAAACCACCCAAAGTTCTTTTCAATGTTCATTCATTATTCATTTATTTTCACTTTTAGGCATTTCATACTTGTCGTCGGCTGTCACCTTTGCTCTGCAGATAAGGAGGAATGGTCCGAGACCGGGCAGCGAGGCCATCACAACAATTAACCTATGTAAAACATTTTTTTTCGAAAAACATAATGTTGCGAAAATATAATCCAACTGCCGTTGCTTATAGTTAAGCTGCCCAGAACAATGTTCATGTAAAAAAAAAATGTGGTTTTTGTTGAGAGAGTAAATGTTAGTTGATGTACATGAGAGGCACTTTACTCCACTGAATAAAGTACTCGCCCAATAATTAATTATACTACGTCACATTTTGTTGTAGGTATATTTAGCCTTGACACACTGTTGCTTGAACCTCAGTTGTTGTCAGACACTCAACCAGCTGGTGGTTCTCAGGCTTTATTGTGCTATGTATGCCTTAAGAGTGTGTATTTATTGAAATACGTGTGTTTCTTAGTTTATGTACACAGAGTGGTGATTATCTCTCTGAGATAATCACCACTCTGTGTGTCGTGAGTCTCTGAAGTGGTGATTATCTCTCTGAGTGTGGTATCTCTCTTGAGTTTATTTTGATAACATATATAAGGGAGCAATACATTTTGAAGGAGTGGATAGAAGAGGAGGCGTGTGGTGAAGCCATGGCTGATATCTCAGGATGTAAATATGAGTCAGTAAGTGTGTGAGAGTAACACTCGCGTGAGAGGGTGAGGATAACACTGTAAGTGTGTGAGGATAACACTGTGTAAGTGAAAGGGTGAGGATAACACTGTAAGTGAGTATGTGAGGATAACACTGTGTGAGTGTGTGAGGATAACACGGTGTAAGTGAAAGGGTGAGGATAACACTGTGTAAGTGTGTGAGGATAACACGGTGTAAGTGAAAGGGTGAGGATAACACTGTGTAAGTGTGTGAGAATAACACTGTGTGAGTGTGTGAGGATAACACTGTGTAAGTGAGTGTGTGAGGATAACACTGTGTAAGTGAGTGTGTGAGGATAACACGGTGTAAGTGAAAGGGTGAGGATAACACTGTGTGAGTGTGTGAGAATGACACTGTGTGAGTGTGTGAGGATAGCACTGTGTAAGTGAGTGTGTGAGGATAACACTGTGTAAGTGAGTGTGTGAGGATAACACTGTGTAAGTGAGTGTGTGAGGAAACACTGTGTAAATGAGTGTGTGAGGATAACACTGTGTAAGTGAGCGTGTGAGGATAACAATGTGTGAGAGGGTGAGGATAACACTGTGTGAGTGTGTGAGGATAACACTGTGTAAGTGAATTTGTAAAGATAACACTGTGTAAGTGAGTGTGTAAGGATAACACTGTGTAAGTGAGTGTGTGAGGATAACACTCCCAGGACCGAAACGTTGTGTCATAAATATACCGTAGTGTTTACTCACGTGCTCCTTTAGACCCGAAACTCTTGATATTTGTGGTAGTTGAGAGTAGGAAGGAAGGTAGTGTAGTAAGAGTGACCTGGAAGTGCTAGGTCCCTCCAGCACTAAAATAATCGGAGAAGAAAAAATACGCTTTGCAGAACAAGGGCTTATTCGGACATTTCGCTCTAAGCAGAGCTTTATATGTGGCTCTACACAGAGCGAAAGGTGGTCCCAATAAAAGATTGTTCTACAAAGTATATCTCGCCTTTACTATTACCAGCAGTACGACATTAGAACCCAGGGAGATATGATAAACTGAATATGTCTGTATTCATCAGAGACATAAATAGATAGCGAGGTGCAGAAAGATAGACAGGTGGGCAGAGTCAGTGGTGTGACAGTCCGTGACGTATTGTGACGTCAAGTGGGCAGAGTCAGTGGTGTGACAGTCCGTGACGTGTTGTGACTTCTATATTGGTGACCTACTATTCAGTATAAATTTGATCTTGATAGATCCTGGTATTTTTCACTGCACATATAAGAGAGTTTATGTCTTTGACTGATCTTCCTTGTATGTGTTTTAAAGTGTGTGTGTGTGTGTGTGTGTACTCACCTATTTGTACTCACCTATTTGTGGTTGCAGTGGTCGAGTCTTAGCTCCTGGCCCCGCCTCTTCACCGGTTGCTACTGGGCCCTCTCTCTCCCCGCTCCTTGAGCTTTATCAAACCTCGTCTTAAAACTGTGTATGGTTCCTGCCTCCACTACGTCATTTTCTAGGCTATTCCACTGCCTTACAACTCTATGACTGAAGAAATACTTCCTAATATCTCTCTGACTCATTTGTGTCTTCAACTTCCAATTGTGGCCTCTTGTTTCTGTGTCCCCTCCCTGGAACATCCTGTCTTTGTCCACCTTGTCTATTCCACGCAGTATTTTATATGTCGTTATCATGTCTCCCCTGACCCTCCTGTCCTCCAGTGTCGTCAGGCCGATTTCCCTTAATCTTTCTTCATAGGACATTCCCCTTAGCTCTGGAACTAACCTTGTGGCAAACCTTTGTACTTTCTCTAGTTTCTTGACGTGCTTTATCAAGTGCGGGTTCCAAACAGGTGCTGCATACTCCAGTATGGGCCTGACATACACGGTGTACAGTGTCTTGAACGATTCCTTACTAAGGTATCGGAATGCTGTTCTCAGGTTTGCCAGGCGCCCATATGCTGCAGCAGTTATCTGATTGATGTGTGCTTCCGGAGACATGCTCGGTGTTATACTCACCCCAAGATCTTTCTCCTTGAGTGAGGTTTGCAGTCTTTGGCCACCTAGCCTATACTCTGTCTGTGGTCTTCTGTGCCCTTCCCCTATCTTCATGACTTTGCATTTGGCAGGATTAAATTCGAGAAGCCATTTGCTGGACCAGGTGTCCAGTCTGTCCAGGTCTCTTTGAAGTCCTGCCTGGTCCTCATCAGATTTAATTCTCCTCATTAACTTCACATCATCTGCAAACAGGGACACTTCTGAGTCTAACCCTTCCATCATGTCGTTCACATATACCAAAAATAGCACTGGTCCTAGGACCGACCCCTGTGGAACCCCGCTCGTCACAGGTGCCCACTGTGATACATCATTACGTACCATGACCCTTTGTTGCCTCCCTGTCAGGTATTCTCTGATCCATTGCAGTGCCCTTCCTGTTATATGCGCCTGATGCTCTAGCTTCTGCACTAATCTCTTGTGAGGAACTGTGTCAAAGGCCTTCTTGCAGTCCAAGAAGATGCAATCAACCCACCCCTCTCTCTCGTGTCTTACTTCTGTTATTTTATCATAAAACTCCAGAAGGTTTGTGACACAGGATTTACCTTCCGTGAATCCGTGCTGGTTGGCATTTATACTCTTGTTCCGTTCCAGGTGCTCCACCACTCTCCTCCTGATAATCTTCTCCATATTTTTGCATACTATACACGTCAATGACACAGGTCTATAGTTTAGTGCCTCTTTTCTGTCTCCTTTTTTAAAAATGGGAACTACATTTGCCGTCTTCCATACCTCAGGTGTGTGTGTGTGTGTGTGTGTGTGTGTACTTATGTTTGATAATACGTTAATGTGTGTACTTTAACATGTTATGTTAAAGTGTGTGATGACATGTTTTAGTATGGCCTACTGGAAATTTCTTAAAATAACGATTTACGGCAAATGCCTCCTCACAATTCAACAGTAAGAATGTGTGTGTATATATATATATATATATATATATATATATATATATATATATATATATATATATATATATATATATATATATATATATATATATGTCGGGGCGAATAGGCAGAACTTGCGATCTTGTCTTAAATAGCAACGCTCATCTTGCCATATAGAACAAGTGAAAATTTGTGTATGCAGTAATTTCGACAAAATCATTCTGAACCTAACGAAAAAAAAATATTTCACTGTGTTTGTTTAGTGTTAAATTACTGTAAACAAATCTAAAATATATTTAGTTGGGTTAGGCTGAAATAAATTGCGCTTGTTATAATAAGGTTAGGTAAGTTTTCTAAGTTCCATTAGGTGCAAAATTATAATTTTTTACATCATCATTAATGAAAAAAATATATATTTAAATGTATGAGAGAAAATTTTAGAAAGAGCTTAATTTTAAATGAGTTCTTGTTAATTGACCAGTTTTACATAATCGGCACGACATATATATATATATATATATATATATATATATATATATATATATATATATATATATATATATATATATATATATATATATATATTTATATATATTTATATTAATTAAGGTACCACCTGTAGAACTTGACTGGGGACCCTTATCCTCAGAGAAAACGATAAACGTACCTCAGGAAAAACTCAGGGTTCTCCCCGAAGCTGTCATGAATATATTGGTACAATATATCAAAGCTTATGAATCTCCTCCAGCTCCTCCGAAGCCGGACGCGAGCTCAGTATGCAGCATGCATTTCCCCTCTGGATGGCCACGCTGAAGCGCTGGAACATGAAAGTGGCTGCCCTTGGGCATCCACGTGCAGCATCGTTGATTCATCAAAATAAAAAGTTTCTATTTACGTCCAGGTTTCCAACCCATAAATATTGAAACAAAAGAAACATTCGTGAGTTTTAACACACACACACACACACACACACTGGTGTTTTTAAGAATGACAAAATAATCCACTTGACAGTCACTGTGTTGCCATAAACATAGTTAAAAAACTACAATTACATGAGTACCCAGTTTGCTATGTATATAAATACCTTTGACGTGTTATTACATTATTGCCAAGTTTGTCAACACTCACATCTCTTGTATATTTATACAGCGCAACCCTGCACGTTACACTACTTTTATATACTTTCGTTTCTCACAAATATGTGGCTGTTTTAAGCTCAGAACTGTTCTTGACCACAGCCACGTATGTCCTCGCATCATGAAACATGCCTAGTGCTACTACTGGCAACATATTTGTTGCATTGTTGGCCGTGCGGTTAGAGCGTGTGTGTATATATATATATATATATATATATATATATATATATATATATATATATATATATATATATATATATATATATATATATACTATATACATACATACATACATACACGTAGTGTATGTGTATGTGGGTGGGTGTATGGGTGTGTGTGGGTGGGTAGGTATTTATGGACCCAACTGTGGCTGCCCCAAAAAGGTCTCAAAAAATATATATCTCTTTTTTTGTTACTACCAGTGTTTATTTTGCGTTGTAGCTTTTTACGAAACATTTAAAGGTTTCTCAGTAATGGTCTTCGTTTACCAGTTACACCGTTAATGTGTGTTTGTGTACGTTTGTATCTGTCAGTGTGTATGTAGGTTGTTTGTGTACGTGGCGCCATGATTGTCGTGGAGCTGGTGTGTATACCTGGTGGGGTGATTTGTGTGCGTGTTTGCCTGGGTTGCTGCTGCTGCTGGTATTGAGGTATATCATGTGTTGTGAGAGCCAGGGACCTCACTGCTCCGATCTCACCAGAGTTATGGCACTACCTTCTTCCTCAACCCCCTCCCCCTTCTCCTTCACCACAACACCATCCCCTCATCCCCTCCCCCTCACCCCTTCACCCTCCTGCCAGGAATGCCACAACGCACACACACACACACATGCACACGCACGGTGAAACTCACTTTTTCTCAGATTCCTGGATAGAGGAAGTTTCTGTTTCTCAGATTCTTGGAAAGGAAGTTCCTGTTTCTCAGATTCTTGGAGAGGAAGTTCCTGTTTCTCAGATTCTTGGAGAGGAAGTTTCTGTTTCTCAGATTCTTGGAGAGGAAGTTCCTGTTTCTCAGATTCTTGGAGAGGAAGTTCCTGTTTCTCAGATTCTTGGAGAGGAAGTTCCTGTTTCTCAGATTCTTGGAGAGGAAGTCCCTGTTTCTCAGATTCTTGGAGAGAGGAAGTTCCTGTTTCTCAGATTCTTGGAGAGGAAGTTTCTCTTATTAGTCCCTCTTATTCAGCTCCTGGGAGGGAAAAATCCCTCTTATTCAGCTCCTGGGAGGGAAGAAACCCTCTTATTCAGCTCCTGGGAGGGAAGAATCCCTCTTATTCAGCTCCTGGGAGGGAAGAATCCCTCTTATTCAGCTCCTGGGAGGGAAGAATCCCTCTTATTTGGCTCCTGAGAGGGAGAGAAATCCCTCTTATTCAGCTCCTGGGAGGAAGGAATCCATCATTTCCAACTGCTAGAAGGAATGGGGGTGGAAGGGAAATGCCATCCTCACAGCTGCTTGCTGCTGTTCTCACTCTTGTACACGGAGAGCAGTGCCTCAAGGGAAGGAGGTCGTGTGAAACAAATTGTGTTAATTGTCCACCTCCTAGTCTAGCAGTGTTTTTATTAAACAAAATTGGGTACACCAATGATAGAGTATTTTTCGTCAGAAAACAACAGTGGCCTAACACGGGTCTTAATCAGATCATGACCTTTAATTGATTAAACATTCTCTGGCCGACACTATCGTGGTTTGCATTTCATTTACCAAACAAAGGATCATTACATAGTAGTTTTTTAAGCTGGTACATGTACAGTCTGCTGCTAAGTAACATTCCATCACCTGGGGTAGATTTCGTACATCGGGTAATGAAAATATTTCGGCTCTGATTCTGGAGACTTCAGGACTGGAGGTTGGGTCTTGTCTCAAGAGTAAACCTTCCACGACTCTAAACATAATTACACGACCATTTGTAGCCTCTGGGGAGAGAAGAGGTGATTGTTAAGACGCTAATACAGTTATTGACCTTGACACTCGTCTTCCAGTGTTAGAAACACTGTAGATTTTGACCTCTAGTGCACTTCTGGTGTTAAACTTTTTTTAACACAATGCCGTATGTAATTTTATTATTGGGGATTAACTATGCGTAACCTACTAGACTTACTTCAGTCGCTGTACGGTCTGTGAGAGTAATCCTCCCATAACATATAACCCGAGTCCCCTCTATCTCAGCTCATGCAAGAGGCCTAACGGCTATACCTCAGAACTCTCAGTAGGTGGACGACCTGCACCTCAACTCCTTCAACATACCTAAGAGCTGTAACTCAACATTCCGAAGAATTCCAGGAGCTGTATTTAACACCTTAAGAAGCCCAGAAGTGTTAGCACACTTCAGAGTAGCACCTGTAGCCTAGCGTCCCCAGAAGGCTGAGGTCAACACCCCCAATACGGCCAAGAACTGTAATATTATCCAAACTTTCCTTTAAGTATCATACATCAGTCTTAAACGTTTGAAGCCAAGCAGTATAGGCATAAGATAGTTATCACAAGGCAACTAATATCATAATTTCTTCAGCTAAATAAGCAAATTTACACCCTCACAGCCTAAGGTTAATCCCAACCTTGCGCTAAGATACACCAGTTTTGAAATCTACTATAAGAGGCGTTTCCCAGTTATGGCTTTATAACCAGTATCTGTCTTTGTTGAATAAACTTGCCATGTTAGGTCTTAAGCAGCCCACTAATTTGCGAACTTTCTTTCCAACAAAATGCACAAAGAGATCAAAATCAGACGAGTCATTCTCAATTTATCGCTAAAAAAACCCCTCTTAAATTATGCTAGCAGTATCATGAACCTTGCCCTGGTTATAGTACATCAGAGGTGAAAGTTTGAAGACGATGGGATCAGGCGTTGGAAGAAGAAAACTCCGACAACCACTAAGAGGCATCCTCTTCAGTGGCTACTAAATAATTAATATATAAGTTTGGTTGCTGTTTAGATCGTGCAGAACTCTGATCGTCTTAAATATTCAGTGACTGATGCATCTGACGGTTGGTAGCACACACAGCTCACATACTTAGTGTCTGTGGTTCGATCCCCGGTATAGGACTGATGAAGCCACGGCGTGGCGAAACGTTTCCTCATTAAAGATACCCAAGTGTTGGACATGCGTCTAATTCATCAGCTGCGTATTGCAAGTTGTATTGAATTTGTTAAAAAACTCAGAGTCGTTGGAATCTGATCATTGAAGAATGTCTTTTCTTATGGTCTTCACTGTTGTTGGGTTTTATTAAATTTTATTAAATTTCGGTGTTTCCCCATGTAATAACTTGAGAATGCCTCTTGTGATCGGTTTTAAACCTTAAATATTGGTGTTATATTGGGAAATATTTTTGTATTGGAGTTAGGATCCAAGGATGCCAATTTGCCATTTTTAAAAGCAATTTTATTAAGATAAACTCTTTAAAAATATTTTTTTTTTCTAACGGGACTGCGGAGAAAATTTTCTCAAAAAAAAAAAAAAAAAAAAATTGATAGGGATTGACTAAGTGTTTTCAGGATGTAGATCTCTGGGATAACATGTGAACGACTCTTCAACTTACCTTCAACGTTGGTGTTACTTGATGGATGATATGAACTAGATTTTGCTTGTGCATGTCTTATTTTTCCCCTTATATTGAAGACATTGACATTAATTTCCATGTGATGACTTGTGAATGACTCCTCTGATTGCCTTCAAATCTTCAGTTGTAATATTTAACTACCTTATAAACTTATGCCGCAATCTGCACTATTCAAGTCGCCCGCATCGAGGTAGAGTAGGCTGGGGTTAGGCAATACGGGATATCTTTTCGGATCGCACAGCTACTGATACACATCTTGATTAGGTTTGGTAAGGTTTGTCAGGAAACAGGACAAGTGTTTCTTGACGCGGGTCTTAGTCATATGATGACCCGCAGCTGGAGCTTTTGGTCATCTGACCGAAGCCTTCCCATGGCTTACCCGTTCACCCCATTAAAAAATTATAGTTGTAATTATAACCATTTTTGTTTATACACACTTATAGTTATCTTTACAGCTTCGCGATGCGTTACATCTAGTTTATTTATTAGACTGGAAAGATTAATCCTTCACTGTACCTTCCTTCACTATACCATTCTTCAGTGTACCTTCCTTCAGTGTACCTTCCTTCAGTGTACCTTCCTTCACTGTACCATTCTTCAGCGTACCTTCCTTCAATGTACCTTCAGTGTACCTTCCTTCAGTGTACCTTCCTTCAGTGTACCTTCCTTCACAGTACTGGTACATTCTCGTGGCTCACTGCCTGACGCTGGATAATGTTTGTGATGTTCTGCAGTGGTAGTGTTACATGGGTCTCTTGTTTTATATACTACAGTCAGCTGCTATCATATCTCAGCTGATTTCATAGCTTTATTTAAGGTCAAGTATTTTCCTTACTAAAAGATACTATACTATCTCAACTGATTTTGTAGCCTAGCAAAATAAAATATTTATTTTGAATTTATTTACAGGCGTATATTTATTAAACATACATATAGGCTGCAAAGTAAAATTAGAGCCATATATGATCCCCCCCCCCCCGTCTCTCACACATATTATCTGGTCAGCACAGACTATTCAATAGCTGGCCAGCATGAACTGAGAGTTGTCAAGCCTTGAATATAGTTGACTGCAGCATCCGAGGCTATCTTGGGCCTCCTAAATATTTTCACATACATTATTACGTTATTTTGAAGCAAAATGACACCAACATACTCTCTCGTTTGGCGTGTGTGTGTGTGTGTGTGTGTGTATTCACCTATTTGTGAGTTGCAAAGGTCGAGTCACAATTCCTAGCATTGCCTCCTAACTTGCCGCTTGCCAATTTAATTGTGCCTAGCCTCTTTGGCTCTGTCGTGTTTATTCTTAAAACTGTGTGGAGCCAACCTCCACCACTTCTTCGGCAAGTCATTCCACCATTGAGAACCATAACCACCACCACTATCATAACTACCACAGCCACCACTTCCACCACTAGTCACTACTACTGCAATCACCCCTACTGTATCACTACACCATTCACGTTGTTTGTACACTCACAGCATCCTGGCTGCCGTCCAAAAATGTGGTTTTAAGCTTCTCGTTGTGCAAATCCTTCCTGTTGCAAGCATTTTGAGCCTTGTTTACGATATACGGAGATGATATCTACGAGGCACGGGGCCCCGCCCTGCGAGAACGTTTTCATGCCACTGCTGGTTGGTGATAACATTGAGGATATATCTCCAGCGTGTGCTCTCTCTCTCTCTCTCTCTCTCTCTCTCTCTCTCTCTCTCTCTCTCTCTCTCTCTCTCTCTCTCTCTCTCTCTCTCTCTCTCTCTCTCTCTCTCTCTCTCTCTCTCTCTCTCTCTAGTCAGGGACCATATCCTAGCGTGGTTGCTGGAAATTTCTACTGAGTACGTCATGATAACTAATACAAAGCCAATTTAATTTATTAACTCATATATTTTTACTTTTTATTGCTGTTAGTGTACAGGTGATGTGATGCACCAGGAGAATTATGCTAATCAACTTTGAGATATCTTTAATGAATCACCTTGCTTGTTATTTTGCTTGAAATGAGTAGCGCTAGGCAGAAAATATGGCAGGCAGTATTGTGTACATTTTTCCTGTGTCTTCATAGTCCCATGAAGCCATCCTCCTGCACAGTGGTGGGCGGGTATTAGTAGCCTGGTTGATCAGGTCAGTAACCAGGTCTGGTCTGGGACCGGGTCGCTGGGACGGTGACCTCCGGAAGCGACTACTGGTGACTTACAGGTAAAAATGTTTTTGGGTTGTCAAGAACCAGAACATCTTCGAAATATAAGGAATTTCTCTCTCACACACACACACACACACACACACACACACACACACACACACACACACACACACACACACACACACACACACACACACACACACACACACACACACACACACACACACACACACACACACATACACAACGTGTGCTCCAGTAGCACATAATGCCACAAGTGTCACAACACGTGATGTCACAACACGTCACAAGACGTGTCACAACACGTAGTGTCACCACATTTAGTGTCACAATATGTGGTGTAACAACATGGTGTGGCACAAGACATGACTGCAGCTGTGCCGCGCCTGTACAATATTGGCAACATAGACCAAAACAGCGAGCATTTCCAGCCAGTATTCAGATTGCACTTGTGATTTATGGGCGGAAAAATGGAAGCAGTTTTGTATGAATGAGTTTAATCATAGTGAATTATGTAGAAAAAGTTTGAGAGCATCTATGCGTATGTGTGTGTGTGTGTGTGTGTGTGTGTGTGTGTGTGTGTGTGTGTGTGTGTGTGTGTGTGTGTGTGTGTGTGTGTGTGTGTGTGTGTGTGTGTGAAAGAGAAAGAGAATCTGTTCCTACTTACATGAGTAAAGTCAAACTCGTTGTCAGTATTTATACAACCTTAACAGTAATGGTAGCACACTGTCACCTTGCATAACGCCACACAGAGAGAGAGAGAGAGAGAGAGAGAGAGAGAGAGAGAGAGAGAGAGAGAGAGAGAGAGAGAGAGAGAGAGGCCTGAGCCTGGCCTCTTATCATTGAGGATCATCACCAAGAGTGTCACCTTGTCTCTTGTTCTGAGACCTTCCTGAACAATGGACTCTTCACGGAGAAGTGAGTACCGGCTCATTCATTTCTTTTTCGCCCATGGACAGACTGCCAGACCCTGGCAGTGATTTTCCTACATCCGATACTGAAGTCTTCCCACTCAGCCTCACCTTTCACGATGAACGAAAAATATCCAGCGTGATGTAATATAACAGGAAAAATGGTGTGAAAAAAGACAGGCGAGCAAACACAAGGTTATATTTATTAAAACAAAATTCAATCGGAAACCTAGGTCACTTCTAGCATACAAAGATAACAAAAATAACGTCGATGTACGTTAGAAGTTATCACGGTCCCTGGACCGAAACGTTTTCTAAAATGTGTTTTTTAAACCACTGGTCGGTATCAATTACCATGATTTATACCATGACAGGAAAATACAGCTAGCTGTTGTTCCCATTATTTAATTATCATATGGAAGAGGTTTGCAGATGATAGATGCGAGGCACCTGGTAACTTCGACTCCAGTAAGTCTGATGAGGATACAGGACAACCTGAACCCAGTTAACTACATACAGAGGTTCACTCACAGGTTTCATATACACTTTAGTTTTTACTTTTATCCCTATTTTAGGGAATTATGGCTATAAACAGTCACTGTGTCACTGTTGGGTCAGATTTTTCACTGGTTTATTACATAGTTTTGTTCCCATATTCGCAATTTTTTTCGAGTTACGTTACTTAGGTTAGATTTAAGTATATATGTCTTGGGTACATTGGACTTCGTTAAGTTACATAGTAGTCTATCAATGAAAAATAACCAATTATGTAATGAAGTATAAAATAGAGGCGATTAAAAGTTAGGAAATCTCCAACAGAAAATGGACACCTACCCTGGACGATAGAAAATACAGATAGGGAGCCAAGGCCGGGTCACCACTACTTGGAAAAGACCTGGGCCGGGAGAATACCGGCGAATAAAAAAAAAAAAAAAAAAAAACACGAACAAGTTTTAGCAACAGTGAAATATTGATTTATTACGAAGATAGGCTGTACGCCTAGCAGTGTATATACCCAGTATATATACATTATGACTCACAAAATCATAATAACATATGTTAGGTAATTGATTTTATGTACATTAGAAGTTTACTTGATGTGCCTATGTTACAGTGTAAAGTATTCTTGACTGATAATATATGTTGTGTAAGTGTTATATATATTAGGTAAATGGACACAGATACAACTAATATGACATTGTATTGTGGGAACGTTTCGCTCTCCAGGAGTTTTGTCTACTATTATTAAGTAACATACAGCCTTTCTAGCCCTCATTTTATTGTGGCAACGTTTCATTCTCCAGGAGCAACGTTTCGCTCTCCAGGAGCAACGTTTCACTCCAGGAGCAACGTTTCGCTCTCCAGGAGCTTCGTGTTCTATTATTACTAAGTGACATACAGCCTCTAACCCTGGTGTAGCCGATATACTTTAAATCTAATAACACACACATTGGCTTGTAATAATTATGATTATATACAATGGTTTTAGTAAGGATATTTGATATTACTACTAGTATTTATTAGAGATAAACATTATTGATGATTATATAGAGGGGTAGCGAGGATGATGTCAGTCACGAGGATGATGTCAGTCACGAGGATGATGTCAGTCACGAGGGAGGGAAGGTAAGGCAAAAATTTGAGACCACTACACTATACCTTCATAGTTCCTCAGACGTTAATACCCAGCCGGGAGAATGTTATTATTATTTTTATTATTATTATTATTTTTATTATTATTGCTTTATTATTACTATTTTTATTGTTTTATTATTATTATTGTTATTACTATTATTGTTTATATATATATATATATATATATATATATATATATATATATATATATATATATATATATATATATATATATATACACACACACACACACACACACACACACACACACACACACACACACACACACACACACGCAATAAGATCACAGTAAACAGGTGATTTCAAAATATGCAAAACAACCACTGTGAAAGAATAGAGAAATTCCAAGCGCTTTCGTGACTACTCACATTATCAAGGAACAATAAAAGTAATGCATCCAAGGAAGGCATATAAAGGGTCTAGTCCACACCTCACTATCACATCCCACAACAAAGCAACATCTGACGCGCGACTCATAAGAAAGGGACCACTGCAGCAGGCCCGCTGGCCCAACTAGACAGGTCCTTCACACAACCCACGAACAAACTATTCTACCCAAGAATTAAGAATTTTAAAATTTATTATTTGTCCAATGTATTATTAAATTCTTCCCAAATTCTATTAATTATAAATGGATCTAATTTATATAAACCAAAGGAAATATTCATATTATTGTCAAAACTGCTTTTTATGAAACAAGATTCAATTATATTCCTGTCGACCATGGATTTGCTTGATACAACTTTCTCAACTTTTTGAAAATCAATTGGATGGTTAAAATCTCTCACATGAATAAATAGAGCATTGGAATCTTGTTCAGTTCTAATGCTATATTTATGTTGTTTTAATCTTAGTTTGAGACTTTTACCAGTTTGACCGTAATAAACTTTATCGCAAATTTTACAAGGAATCTTATAGATACATCCGTCAGCATTTTGGGGGAATTCTTTATCAAAAGTTTTTTTTACTGTATCAAGATTTTTAAATACAACTTTAATTTTAAAAGTCTTAAGAAGAGAAGGCATATCAACCAAGTTTTCATGGTAAGGGAGAACCAACATATTTTTAGTTGAATAAGGCTGGTTGTCCCTTTTTGGATTGTAAAAAGTATTTCTAGCAATTTTAAAAGATTTATCAATTACGTTTCTTGGGTATTTCAAATCTTTAGCTATTTCATAAATTTTGGATATTTCCTCATCTATGAACTCTGGACTAAAATACGTAAAGCTCTCAAAAACATTGATGAGAAAACAGACAGTTTAACTCTATCTTGATGTGAAGAATAATAGCTTAGCCCATTCTATAAACTTTACTGTTGAGTTTGAAGAAAATAACTCATTGCCTTTTCTAGATGTTTTAATTATTAAGGGTAATAATGAATTCAAATTTAAAATTTTCAGAAAACCTACAAATAACTGTTCCTATGTCCACTATTATTCTTCACATCAAGATAGAGTTAAACTGTCTGTTTTCTCATCAATGTTTTTGAGAGCTTTACGTATTTGTAGTCCAGAGTTCATAGATGAGGAAATATCCTCATCAATGAACTCTGTTTACTAACTACAATTGTTCTTAATAAAGGTGTTTTAATTATTAGTAGTTATGAGGTCCTCAGGGACCTCTATGGAAATAAGCCACTTTGTTTTTTGGGTTATCGTGGTGGTAATTTGCACATATGTTACTATGTACGATAACTTACGTAACTGTATTTATGTATACCTGGACCTGAAGAAAGTTACTTGTAGAGTTGCGACTTGCCCGAGTCTCTTCAACATTTAACTTAATTTTAAGTGACTTCATGTCGTTCTAGGAAGCTTTGGCTATTTTCAATAAGAAAAAATTACACGTATTCTGTATTTATATAATTTTGTTACTGGAATGTATATCATGGGAAGGATCGGCAGTGTTGAAGGAGCGGACAAGGGATAGGAAGGGAAGAGGAAGATAGGGAAGGAGCAGGAAGAGAGAAGAAAGGAAAGGGTGCATGATATGGTAGGGAGAAATGGTTTTAAGACTATTTTATGCAAAAAAAAAGTCTCATGAAATTGACTAGGTTAGAGTGGGGACGCCTTCCTCGACTATCACTAGGAAACAGCAAGTGTTAATAACGCGTTCGTCTTGTCATTGTACAGACCATTCTGGAGAAATACCCTGACTTTGCTAGCTGTAAATAAAGCATTACCACATATGTGCATGTGTGTGTGTGTGTGTGTGTGTTTATGTGTGTGTGTGTATGAATTTGTATGTGTGTGTGTGTGTGTGTGTGTGAGAGAGAAAGAGACTCAGTAATCAACATTTGCACCAATAACTCACTACAGTTGTGACCGGGTGTGGAAGTGTGAATGCTCATTACTCTAAAATTTGTTCATGATTGCAGCCATGTATAAACGTAAGTAACCATTCTTACAGTATTCATTACCTTTGTAACTTGTGAGTTCATTACCTTTGTAACTTGTGAGTTCATTACCTTGTACCTAGTTCAGCCATCAAAACTTTGGAGCCCGGTCCCTGGACCCATTGTGTACCTCTGTAATCTGTAAATACCTTTGTAACTTGTCATGATTGTGACTAGACCTACCTGGAGTTCATTACCTTTGTAAATTGTGAGTTCATTACCTTTGTAAATTGTGAATTCATTACCTCTGTAACTTGCTCAGCTATCAAAACTTTGAGGCCCAGTCCCTGGACCCATTATGTACCTCTGTAATCTTTGACTACCGCCCACAGGATGGGTATGGGGTGCATAATAAACATATTAAACTAACTAACTTGTCATTGTTTAAAGTCACAATGATAGATTTTATATATATTAGTTCACCTTCCCTGTATATTCGCAAGCCTGTTTTTTGTTTTATTAATTTCTTCATTGTGTTGTTCATATAACGCTCAGGTGTGTGCCCATCAGATCCCTTGGCTAATTTGCTTATCAGATGATGCTTAGTTTCCTGGGGTTGGCCATCAAATTCTGTCCCCGTCATCCTCTCTCATATACACTGGCTCCCTTCATGTGTTAGTGTGACTAGTCACTGGTCTAAGCCAGACCGAAACGTCGTCATAAGATTCTTTCTCCTGGGTGCGGGTTATTTGTGTATAAATCCCTCTTCCGTTTACTTGTCGGACACTCCCATGTTCCATAATTCTCCATCCCCTCTCACCACCATTTGTTATTCAAGCTCCCCGCTGGTGCTATCATCAGCCCCCCTCTACCCTATCCATCCTGCTGCTCTCTCAACGGTATGTCCATCAGTCCTCTCATGTCCACCGGCCACCCATTTCATGTCTCAATATCACGCCCCTCATGTTTTTTAATCATAATCAGTCCCCTATGGTTGTTCCCACACTGTGTTGACCCGCAGTCCCCATGCTTGTTCCCATACTGTGTTGACTCTCAGTCACCATCATGGTTGTTCCCATACTATGTTGACCCTAAGTCGCCATCATGATTGTTCCCATACTGTGTTGACTCTCAGTCACCATCATGGTTGTTCCCATACTATGTTGACAATAAGTCACCATCATGATTGTTCCCATACTGTGTTGACCCTTAGTCACCATCATGGTTGTTCCCCGTATTGTGTTGACTCTCAGTCAGCTATCATTATGGTTGTCCACCAGTCTTGCCTGCAGTGTTGACACCCACCATTATGGTTGTCCACCAGTCTTGCCTGCAGTGTTGACACCCACCATCATGGTTGTCCACCAGTCTTGCCTGCAGTGTTGGCACCCACCATCGTGGTTGTCCAGCAGTCTTACCTGCAATGTTGTCCCTCACCCACCATCATGGCTGTCCACCAGTCTTGCCTGCTTTGTTGACACTCACCCACCATCATGGTTGTCCACCAGTCTTCCCTGCAATGTTGTCGACACCTCACCCACCATCATGGTTGCTCACCAGTCTTGCCTGCAATGTTGTCCCTCACCCACCATCATGGTTGTCCAGCAGTCTTGCCTGCAGTGTTGTCCCTCACCCACCATCATGGTTGTCCAGCAGTCTTGCCTGCAGTGTTGACACTCACCCACCATCATGGTTGTCCAGCAGTCTTGCCTGCAGTGTTGACACTCACCCACCATCATGGTTGTCCAGCAGTCTTGCCTGCAGTGTTGTCCCTCACCCACCATCATGGTTGTCCAGCAGTCTTGCCTGCAGTGTTGACACTCACCCACCATCATGGTTGTCCAGCAGTCTTGCCTGCAGTGTTGTCCCTCACCCACCATCATGGTTGTCCAGCAGTCTTGCCTGCAGTGTTGACACTCACCCACCATCATGGTTGTCCAGCAGTCTTGCCTGCAGTGTTGACACTCACCCACCATCATGGTTGTCCAGCAGTCTTGCCTGCAGTGTTCTTCCTCACCCACCATCATGGTTGTCCACCAGTCTTGCCTGCAGTGTTGTCCCTCACCCACCATCATGGTTGTCCACCAGTCTTGCCTGGAGTTTTGTCCCTCACCCACCATCATGGTTGTCCAGCAGTCTTGCCTGCAGTGTTGTCCCTCACCCACCATCATGGTTGTCCACCAGTCTTGCCTGCAGTATTGTCCCTCACCCACCATCATGGTTGTCCACCAATCTTGCCAGCAGTGTTGACACCCACCATCATGGTTGTCCAGCAGTTTTGCCTGCAGTGTTGTACCTCACCCACCATCATGATTGTCCACCAGTCTTGCCTGCAGTGTTGTCCCTCACCCACCATCATGGTTGTCCAGCAGTCTTGCCTGCAGTGTTGTCCCTCACACACCATCATGGTTGTCCACCAGTCTTGCCTGCAGTGTTCTTCCTCACCCACCATCATGGTTGTCCAGCAGTTTTGCCTGCAGTGTTGTCCCTCACCCACCATCATGGTTGTCCAGCAGTCTTGCCTGCAGTGTTGACACTCACCCACCATCATGGTTGTCAGTCTTGCCTGCAGTGTTGACACTCCATGGTTGCAGTCTTGCCTGCAGTGTTGTCCCTCACCCTCCATCATGGTTGCCCACCAGTCTTGCCTGCAGTGTTGTCACTCACCCACCATCATGGTTGTCCAGCAGTCTTGCCTGCAGTGTTGACGCTCACCAACCATCATGGGTGTCCAGCAGTCTTGCCTGCAGTGTTGACACCCACCATCATGGTTGTCCAGCAGTCTTGCCTGCAGTGTTGTCCCTCACCCACCATCATGGTTGTCCAGCAGTCTTGACTGCAGTGTTGACACTCACCCACCATCATGGTTGTCCAGCAGTCTTGCCTGCAGACACCCACCATCATGTTGTCCAGCACAGTGTTGTCCCTCACCCACCATCATGGTTGTCCAGCAGTCTTGCCTGCAGTGTTGACACTCACCCACCATCATGGTTGTCCAGCAGTCTTGCCTGCAGTGTTGACACTCACCCACAACCATGGTTGTCCAGAAGTCTTGCCTGCAGTGTTGTCCCTCACCCACCATCATGGTTGCCCACCAGTCTTGCCTGCAGTGTTGTCCCTCACCCACCATCATGGTTGTCCAGCAGTCTTGCCTGCAGTGTTGACGCTCACCCACCATCATGGGTGTCCAGCAGTCTTGCCTGCAGTGTTGACACCCACCATCATGGTTGTCCAGCAGTCTTGCCTACAGTGTTGTCCCTCACCCACTATCATGGTTGTCCAGCAGTCTTAAGACGCCTGCAGTGTTGACACTCACCCACCATCATGGTTGTCCAGCAGTCTTGCCTGCAGTGTTGACACCCACCATCATGGTTGTCCAGCAGTCTTGCCTGCAGTGTTGTCCCTCACCCACCATCATGGTTGTCCAGCAGTCTTGCCTGCAGTGTTGACACTCACCCACCATCATGGTTGTCCAGCAGTCTTGTCTGCAGTGTTGACACCCACCATCATGGTTGTCCAGCAGTCTTGCCTGCAGTGTTGTCCCTCACCCACCATCATGGTTGTCCAGCAGTCTTGCCTGCAGTGTTGTCCCTCACCCAATATCATGGCTGTCCAGCAGTCTTGCCTGCGGTGTTGTCCCTCACCCACCATCATGGTTTTCCAGCAGTCTTGCCTGCAGTGTTGTCCCTCACCCACCATCATGGTTGTCCACCAGTCTTGCCTGCAGTGTTCTTCCTCACCCACCATCATGGTTGTCCAGCAGTTTTGCCTGCAGTGTTGTCCCTCACCCACCATCACGGTTGTCCAGCAGTCTTGCCTGCAGTGTTGACACTCACCCACCATCATGGTTGTCCAGCAGTCTTGCCTGCAGTGTTGACACTCACCCACAACCATGGTTGTCCAGAAGTCTTGCCTGCAGTGTTGTCCCTCACCCACCATCATGGTTGCCCACCAGTCTTGCCTGCAGTGTTGTCCCTCACCCACCATCATGGTTGTCCAGCAGTCTTGCCTGCAGTGTTGTCCCTCACCCACCATCATGGTTGTCCAGCAGTCTTGACTGCAGTGTTGACACTCACCCACCATCATGGTTGTCCAGCAGTCTTGCCTGCAGTGTTGACACTCACCCACCATCATGGTTGTCCAGCAGTCTTGCCTGCAGTGTTGACACTCACCCACAACCATGGTTGTCCAGAAGTCTTGCCTGCAGTGTTGTCCCTCACCCACCATCATGGTTGCCCACCAGTCTTGCCTGCAGTGTTGTCCCTCACCCACCATCATGGTTGTCCAGCAGTCTTGCCTGCAGTGTTGTCCCTCACCCACCATCATGGTTGTCCAGCAGTCTTGCCTGCAGTGTTGACACTCACCCACCATCATGGTTGTCCAGCAGTCTTGCCTGCAGTGTTGACACTCACCCACCATCATGGTTGTCCAGCAGTCTTGCCTGCAGTGTTGACACTCACCCACAACCATGGTTGTCCAGAAGTCTTGCCTGCAGTGTTGTCCCTCACCCACCATCATGGTTGCCCACCAGTCTTGCCTGCAGTGTTGTCCCTCACCCACCATCATGGTTGTCCAGCAGTCTTGCCTGCAGTGTTGTCCCTCACCCAATATCATGGCTGTCCAGCAGTCTTGCCTGCGGTGTTGTCCCTCACCCACCATCATGGTTTTCCAGCAGTCTTGCCTGCAGTGTTGTCCCTCACCCACCATCATGGTTGTCCACCAGTCTTGCCTGCAGTGTTCTTCCTCACCCACCATCATGGTTGTCCAGCAGTTTTGCCTGCAGTGTTGTCCCTCACCCACCATCACGGTTGTCCAGCAGTCTTGCCTGCAGTGTTGACACTCACCCACCATCATGGTTGTCCAGCAGTCTTGCCTGCAGTGTTGACACTCACCCACAACCATGGTTGTCCAGAAGTCTTGCCTGCAGTGTTGTCCCTCACCCACCATCATGGTTGCCCACCAGTCTTGCCTGCAGTGTTGTCCCTCACCCACCATCATGGTTGTCCAGCAGTCTTGCCTGCAGTGTTGTCCCTCACCCACCATCATGGTTGTCCAGCAGTCTTGCCTGCAGTGTTGACACTCACCCACCATCATGGTTGTCCAGCAGTCTTGCCTGCAGTGTTGACACTCACCCACCATCATGGTTGTCCAGCAGTCTTGCCTGCAGTGTTGACACTCACCCACAACCATGGTTGTCCAGACGTCTTGCCTGCAGTGTTGTCCCTCACCCACCATCATGGTTGCCCACCAGTCTTGCCTGCAGTGTTGTCCCTCACCCACCATCATGGTTGTCCAGCAGTCTTGCCTGCAGTGTTGTCCCTCACCCACCATCATGGTTGTCCAGCAGTCTTGCCTGCAGTGTTGACACTCACCCACCATCATGGTTGTCCAGCAGTCTTGCCTGCAGTGTTGACACTCACCCACCATCATGGTTGTCCAGCAGTCTTGCCTGCAGTGTTGACACTCCCCCACAACCATGGTTGTCCAGCAGTCTTGCCTGCAGTGTTGTCCCTCACCCACCATCATGGTTGCCCACCAGTCTTGCCTGCAGTGTTGTCCCTCACCCACCATCATGGTTGTCCAGCAGTCTTGCCTGCAGTGTTGTCCCTCACCCACCATCATGGTTGTCCAGCAGTCTTGCCTGCAGTGTTGACACTCACCCACCATCATGGTTGTCCAGCAGTCTTGCCTGCAGTGTTGTCCCTCACCCACCATCATGGTTGTCCAGCAGTCTTGCCTGCAGTGTTGTCCCTCACCCACCATCATGGTTGTCCAGCAGTCTTGCCTGCAGTGTTGACACTCACCCACCATCATGGTTGTCCAGCAGTCTTGCCTGCAGTGGTGTCCCTCACCCACCATCATGGTTGTCCAGCAGTCTTGCCTGCAGTGTTGTCCCTCACCCACCATCATGGTTGTCCAGCAGTCTTGCCTGCAGTGTTGTCCCTCACCCACCATCATTGTTGTCCAGCAGTCTTGCCTGCAGTGTTGACACTCAGCCACCATCATGGTTGTCCAGCAGTCTTGCCTGCAGTGTTGTCCCTCACACACCATCATGGTTGTCCAGCAGTCTTGCCTGCAGTGTTGTCCCTCACCCACCATCATGGTTGTCCAGCAGTCTTGCCTGCAGTGTTGACACTCACCCACCATCATGGTTGTCCAGCAGTCTTGCCTGCAGTGTTGACACTCACCCACCATCATGGTTGTCCAGCAGTCTTGCCTGCAGTGTTGACACTCACCCACCATCATGGTTGTCCAGCAGTCTTACCTGCAGTGTTCTTCCTCACCCACCATCATGGTTGTCCAGCAGTCTTGCCTGCAGTGTTGACACTCACCCACCATCATGGTTGTCCAGCAGTCTTGCCTGCAGTGTTGTCCCTCACCC
>NC_091371.1:17586611-17608199 GCF_038502225.1 Cherax quadricarinatus | reverse complement strand
TCTTTCTTGTTTGATTTCTACAGTGTGTATATTCTACAGTGTGTATATTCTGCAGTGTGTATATTCTACAGTGTGTATATTCTGCAGTGTGTATATTCTACAGTGTGTATATTCTACAGTGTGTATATTCTGCAGTGTGTATATTCTACAGTGTGTATATTCTACAGTGTGTATATTCTACAGTGTGTATATTCTGCAGTGTGTATATTCTACAGTGTGTATATTCTGCAGTGTGTATATTCTACAGTGTATATTCTACAGTGTGTATATTCTACAGTGTGTATATTCTACAGTGTGTATATTCTGCAGTGTGTATATTCTACAGTGTGTATATTCTACAGTGTGTATATTCTACAGTGTGTATATTCTGCAGTGTGTATATTCTACAGTGTGTATATTCTACAGTGCGTATATTCTACAGTGTGTATATTCTACAGTGTGTATATTCTGCAGTGTGTATATTCTACAGTGTGTATATTCTACAGTGTGTATATTCTACAGTGTGTATATTCTGCAGTGTGTATATTCTACAGTGTGTATATTCTACAGTGTGTATATTCTAGTGTGTATATTCTACAGTGTGTATATTCTGCAGTGTGTATATTCTACAGTGTGTATATTCTACAGTGTGTATATTCTACAGTGTGTATATTCTGCAGTGTGTATATTCTACAGTGTGTATATTCTGCAGTGTGTATATTCTGCAGTGTGTATATTCTACAGTGTGTATATTCTGCAGTGTGTATATTCTACAGTGTGTATATTCTACAGTGTGTATATTCTACAGTGTGTATATTCTACAGTGTGTATATTCTGCAGTGTGTATATTCTACAGTGTGTATATTCTGCAGTGTGTATATTCTGCAGTGTGTATATGCTACAGTGTGTATATTCTGCAGTGTGTATATTCTGTAGTGTGTATATTCTGCAGTGTGTATATTCTACAGTGTGTATATTCTGCAGTGTGTATATTCTGTAGTGTGTATATTCTGCAGTGTGTATATTCTGTAGTGTACTCACCAAATTGTGGTTGCAAGGATCGAGACTCAGCTCCTGGCCCCGCTGCCACTTCACTGATCGCTACTAGGTTCTCTCACTCTGTTCCATGAGCTTTGTCATACCTCGTCTTAAAGCTGTGTATAGTTCCTGCCTCCACAACATCACTTGCTAGACTTTTCCACTTCCTGACTACGCTATGACTGAAGAAATACTTCCTAACGTCCCTGTGACTCGTCTGAGTTTTCAACTCTCAGTTGTGACCCCTTGTTTCTGTGTCCCCTCTCTGGAACATCCTGTCTCTGTCCACCTTATCTATTCTACGCAGTATTTTGTATGTCTTTATCATGTTTCCCCGAACCCTCCTGTCCTCCAGTGTGGTCAGGCCGATTTCCCTTAACCTTTCTTCGTGGGACATTCCCCTGAGCTCCGGAACTGACCTTGTTGCAAACCTTTGTTCTTTCTCTAATTTCTTGACGTGCTTGACCGGGTGTGGGTTCCAAACTGGTGCTGCATACTCCAGCATGGGCCTGACGTATACAGGTGTCGGAACGTATGCAGGTGTCGGAAAGTATACAGGTGTCGGAACGCTATTCTCAGGTTTGCCAGGCGCCAATATGCTGCAACAGTTATCTGGTTGATGTGTGCTTCCGGAGACATGCTCGGTGTTATGGACACCCCAAGATCTTTCTCCTTGAGTGAGGTTTGCAGTCTTTGGTTTGCGGTCTTCTTTGCCCTTCTCCGATCTTCATGACTGCATTTGGCGGAGTTGAATTCGAGAAGACAGTTGCTGGGCCACGTGTCCAGCCTGTCTAGGTCTCTTTGTAGTTCTGCCTGATTCTGTAGTGTGTATATTCTGTAGTGTGTATATTCTGTAGTGTGTATATTCTGTAGTGATATATTCTGTAGTGTGTATATTCTGTAGTGTGTATATTATGCAGTGTGTATATTATGCAGTGTGTATATTCTGTAGTGGTATATTCTGTAGTGTGTATATTCTGCAGTGTGTATATTCTGTAGTGTGTATATTCTGTAGTGTGTATATTCTGTAGTGTGTATATTCTGTAGTGTGTGTGTTCTGTAGTGTGTATGTTATGTAGTGTGTATGTTCTGTAGTGTGTGTGTTCTGTAGTGTGTGTGTTCTGTAGTGTGTGTGTTCTGTAGTGTGTGTGTTCTGTAGTGTGTGTGTTCTGTAGTGTGTGTGTTCTGTAGTGTGTGTGTTCTGTAGTGTGTGTATGTTCTGTAGTGTGTGTGTTCTGTAGTGTGTGTGTTCTGTAGTGATATATTCTGTAGTGTGTATATTCTGTAGTGTGTATATTATGCAGTGTGTATATTATGCAGTGTGTATATTCTGTAGTGGTATATTCTGTAGTGTGTATATTCTGTAGTGTGTATATTCTGTAGTGTGTATATTCTGTAGTGTGTATATTCTGTAGTGTGTATATTCTGTAGTGTGTATATTCTGTAGTGTGTATATTATGCAGTGTGTATATTCTGTAGTGTGTATATTCTGTAGTGTGTATATTCTGTAGTGTGTATATTCTCTAGTGTGTATATTCTGTAGTGTGTATATTCTGTAGTGTGTATATTCTGTAGTGTGTATATTCTGTAGTGTGTATATTCTGTAGTGTGTATATTCTGTAGTGTGTATATTCTGTAGTGTGTATATTCTGTAGTGTGTATATTCTGCAGTGTGTATATTCTGTAGTGTGTATATTATGTAGTGTGTATATTCTGTAGTGTGTATATTCTGTAGTGTGTATATTCTGTAGTGTGTATATAATGCAGTGTGTATATTCTGTAGTGTGTATATTATGCAATGTATATATTATGCAGTGTGAATATTCTGTAGTGGTATATTCTGTAGTGTGTATATTCTGCAGTGTGTATATAATGAAGTGTGTATATAATGCAGTGTGTATATTCTGCAGTGTGTATATAATGCAGTGTGTATATTCTGTAGTGTGTATATTCTGCAGTGTGTATATTCTGTAGTGTGTATATTCTGCAGTGTGTATATTCTGTAGTGTGTATATTCCAGTCTTCCACCACACCGCCATCTTCTTCCTCCTTTTTCTCTCTCTTTCTTTCCTCCTTTTCCGTTGTTTTCCTTATTCTTTTTCTCCACTCTTCCTCCTCTTCATTCGCCTTCACCTCCTCTTCTTTCATCTTCGTCTGTTATTTCACTTCCTCTTATTTTACTCTTCTTTAACTTCCTTATCGTTTTCTACTCTTTCTTCACCTCCACCTCCTCCACCACCTCCTCCAGCACCTCCTCCACCTCCTCCACCACCTCCTCCAGCACCTCCTCCACCTCCACCTCCTCCACCTCCTCCCCCTCCTCCACCTCCACCACCTCCACCTCCTCCACCTCCTCCACCTCCACCACCTTCCTTCCACCTCCTCCACCTCCTCCACCTCCACCACCTCCTCCACCTCCAACACCTCCTCCACCTGCTCCTCCTCCTCCTCCTCCTCCACATCCCCCCCTACTGTTACCGTAGAGAGGGAGAATAGGGTAGATATTATGGCCACACGTCCTGAACACTTTCAACATTATAAGGAAGGAAACATGTGAGCAGGCCTAGCAGCATTATAAGGAAGGATGCTTGTGGACCAGTACAGCAGCAGCAGCAGCAGCAGCAGCAGCGAGCAGCAGCAGCGTTGCTT
Organism: Cherax quadricarinatus; assembly: GCF_038502225.1. NCBI lineage: Eukaryota > Metazoa > Arthropoda > Malacostraca > Decapoda > Parastacidae > Cherax > Cherax quadricarinatus. The sequence goes on along the minus strand of NC_091371.1, from coordinate 17,604,533 downwards.
AGCAGCAGCAGCAGCATTGCAGCAGCAGCAGCAGCAGCAGTTCGAGCTGCAGCAGCAGCAGCAGTGTTGACAGCAGGCAGCGAGCAGCGCAGCAGCGGTTAGCAGCAGCAGCAGCAGCAGCAGCGAGTTAGCAGCAAACAGCAGCAAATGCTTAGCAACAAGCAGCAGCAGCGCAGATTGCAAACAGCAGCAACAGTTGCAACCAGCGCGCAACTGAGCAGCAGCAGCAGCGCGCAGCATTGCGCAGCTTAGCGCTTATTGCGGTTGCGGCAGGCAAAGAGTTGTTCGTTGTGCAGCTGCGTTAGCAGAGCAGCAGCGGCGCAGTAGCAGCAGCGCTAAGCAGCAGCAACAGTTGCAACAGCAGCAGCACAGTTAACAGCAAGCTGCAAACAGCTTGCTGCTGGCACAGCAGCGCTTGGCTGCGTTGCGCTGCGACAGCAGCAGCGCAGCGTTGCTGTTGTTAACAGCGTAGCAGGCGCAGTGCTGCAGCGCTGCTGCAATTAGCAGCAGTTGCTTGCTGCAAAGCAGCTGCTGCTGTGGTTAGCGGCAGCAGCGCTGCTGCTGTTGCGCGCTGTGGCAGCTGCTTGCAGCTTGCTGCCCGCGTTAGCAGCGGCGCGGTCTGCTGCTAGCTGCGGCGCAGCGGCGGCGTGCTGCTGCTGCTCGGCAGCAGCAGCAGCGCGGCAGCTAGCGCAGCTAGCAGCTGCTGCAGCGTTGCGCCTGTTAGCAACAGCAGCAAACAGCGGTTAGCAACCAAGCAGCAGCAACGCTTGCTAACTTGCTGTTGCTGCGCCGTTAAGCGTTGCTGCAGCAGCGGCAGCGGTGCGTTGCTGTTGTTGCAGCAGCAGCGGTAGCTGCAAAGCATAAGCAACAATCGGCGGAGCAACTGCGTTAACAGCAGCAGCTGTTGCTGCTGCTGCTGCTGCTAGCAGCGGCGCTGGCTTGGCTTGCTGGCTATGACAGCAGCGGTAAGTTAGCAGCAGCAAACGTTGCTGCTGCTACAGCGCTGCGGTGCAGCTGGTTGCTGGCTGCGTTGGCGAACAGCAGCAGTGCTGCGGCAGCGAGCAGCAGCAGGCAGTGCTGCTGTTAGCCAAACGTTAGCTGCTGCTGCGCAGCGCGCAGCAGCGCTGTTAGAAGCAGCGGTTAGCTGGCAGCAGCGGCAGTTGCTGCGCAGCTGCATGCTGCGCGCAGCGAGAGCAGCTGTTGCGCAGCAGCAGCTTGAACGTTGCAAACAGCAGCGCCAGCTGCTGCCGTTGCTGCAAGCATGCGCAGCTAGCGCGAGCGTGTTAGCAGCAGCGCGCTGCAGCTGTTGCAAGCAGCAGCTGCAGCAGCAGCAGCGCGCAGCGAAGCGCAGCGCACAGCTGCAGCGCGCAGCGCTGTTGGCTGCTGCTATTGCAGCACGCGTGGCGTTGGCAGCAGCTGCGGCGGCTGCTTGCTGCTGCTTGCTGTTGCAGCAGTTGTTGCGTTGCGGCAACGCTGCTGCGTTAACGGCAGCGCAGTTGTTGCAGCTTGCTGCGCAGCAGCAGCAGCGCTAGCAGTTAACGCTGCTTGCGCAGGCAGGCAGCTAACGTTGCAGCAAGCCGTTGCTAGCGGCAGCTGCGGTTGCGCGCCAGCGTTGTTGCGCAACAGCAAGCGCAGCTGCCAGCTGCAGCGCGTGAACAGCAGCGGCGGCAATAGTTGACGGCAGCGCTGCTGCTTGGTTACAGCAGCAGGCGCTGCTGCGCAGCTAGCGCAGCGGTTGCTTGTAAGCAGCGTTGGCAGCAGCAGCGCGTTGCAGCGCAGCAGCTGCTGCTGCTGTTGCATGTTGCAATGCTGCTTGCTGGCTAGCTGTTGCTGCGTTGCTGCGCAGCAACAGCAGTAGCAACAGCAGCAGCAGAAGGAGCAGCAACAGTAGCTGGTATAAGCACCAAGTATAAGACTGTTACCACAGGGTTGAGATGTTTCTTACGCCAGGCTCTGGTTAATGAGAATGTTTTATAGCCTCATGTATAAGTCTGGGAGAGTCGTATTTCTCTTCAGATGGAGGGTGAGGTTAATAAGTTGTACACAGTAATTTTTCTGTGAGCAGTGTAAAGTTTGCAGAGAAGGAAATATTAGAACTGAAGGTTACTGAGCGGCTGAGATATACAAGGTGCGGGATGAGGAACGTTCCCCTCTTATATACTGACCCACCTGCTGAAGGTTACTGTTCTACTGTAAACACTGAGCTATTAACTCAAGAGTTTAACATATAAAATGTGCTTCTCTTGACTCTCCTTCCAATTCCTCTGGAGATGTGTGCGTAAGCACATGAAGGCACTCACGTGTTTTTCCTATTTTCACTGTGATATTTGTATATATTTGCAAATCACGCCATTATTGCGATTTCTTCATATATATATATATATATATATATATATATATATATATATATATATATATATATATATATATATATATATATATATATATATATATATATATATATATATATGTATGTATATATATATATGTATATATATATATATATATATATATATATATATATATATATATATATATATATATATATATATATATATCTTTTCTTTCAACGTACCAGCCGTATCCCACCAAGGCGGGGTGGCCCAAAAGAAAAAACTAAAGTTTCTCTTTTTAAATTTAGTAATATATACAGGAGAAGGGGTTACTAGCCCCTTGCTCCCGGCATTTTAGTTGCCTCTTACAACACGCATGGCTTACGGAGGAAGAATTCTGTTCCACTTCCCCATGGAGGTAAGAGGAAATAAACAAATAGAACAAGAACTAGAAAGAAAATAGAAGAAAACCCAGAGGGGTGTATATATATATATATATATATATATATATATATATATATATATATATATATATATATATATATATATTTATATTTATATATTTATTTTCAACACGTCGGCCGTCTCCCACCGAGGCAGGGTGACCCAAAAAAGAAAGAAAATCCCCAAAAAGAAAATACTTTCATCATCATTCAACACTTTCACCACACTCGCACATTATCACTGTTTTTGCAGAGGTGCTCAGAATACAACAGTTTAGAAGCATACACATACAAAGATACACAACATATCCCTCCAAACTGCCAATATCCCAAACCCCTCCTTTAAAGTGCAAGCATTGTACTTCCCATTTCCAGGACTCAAGTCCGACTATATGAAAATAACCGGTTTCCCTGAATCCCTTCACTAAATATTACCCTGCTCACACTCCAACAGATCGTCAGGTCCCAAGTACCATTCGTCTCCATTCACTCCTATCTAACACGCTCACGCACGCTTGCTGGAAGTCCAAGCCCCTTGCCCACAAAACCTCCTTTACCCCCTCTCGAGGACGACCCCTACCCCGCCTTCCTTCCCCTATAGATTTATATGCTTTCCATGTCATTCTACTTTGATCCATTCTCTCTAAATGACCAAACCACCTCAACAACCCCTCTTCTGCCCTCTGACTAATACTTTTATTAACTCCACACCTTTTCCTAATTTCCACACTCCGAATTTTCTGCATAATATTTACACCACACATTGCCCTTAAACAGGACATCTCCACTGCCTCCAACCGTCTCCTCGCTGCTGCATTTACCACCCAAGTTTCACACCCATATAAGAGTGTTGGTACTACTATACTTTCATACATTCCCTTCTTTGCCTCCATAGATAACGTTTTTTGACTCCACATATACCTCAACGCACCACTCACCTTTTTTCCCTCATCAATTCTATGATTAACCTCATCCTTCATAAATCCATCCGCCGACAAGTCAACTCCCAAGTATCTAAAAACATTCACTTCTTCCATACTCCTCCCCAATTTGATATCCAATTTTTCTTTATCTAAATCATTTGACACCCTCATCACCTTACTCTTTTCTATGTTCACTTTCAACTTTCTACCTTTACACACATTCCCAAACTCATCCACTAACCTTTGCAATTTTTCTTTAGAATCTCCCATAAGCACAGTATCATCAGCAAAAAGTAACTGTGTCAATTCCCATTTTGAATTTGATTCCCCATAATTTAATCCCACCCCTCTCCCGAACACCCTAGCATTTACTTCTTTTACAGCCCCATCAATAAATATATTAAACAACCATGGTGACATTACACATCCCTGTCTAAGACCTACTTTTACCGGGAAGTAGTCTCCTTCTCTTCTACACACCCTAACCTGAGCCTCACTATCCTCATAAAAACTCTTTACAGCATTTAGTAACTTACCACCTATTCCATATACTTGCAACATCTGCCACATTGCTCTTCTATCCACTCTATCATATGCCTTTTCTAAATCCATAAATGCAATAAAAACTTCCCTACCTTTATCTAAATACTGTTCACATATATGCTTCAATGTAAACACTTGATCTGCACATCCCCTACCCACTCTGACACCTCCTTGCTCATCCACAATTCTACATTCTGTCTTACCTCTAATTATTTCAATTATAACCCTACCGTATATATATATATATATATATATATATATATATATATATATATATATATATATATATATATATATATATATATATATATATATATATACACACATGGTGGGAAACTGCAGACTGACAGACTCTGGAGGCCACTTGTATTACACCAGTACATCAAGTCTGGTTCATATGTTTTAAGTTAATACTGTGCTTGTACATCAACTTATTTTGTTCTCTTCAAGGGAGATAGTACGTTGATGCCAGAGAAGGGATCTTGATCCAGGGAATTGAAGATACTATGCTTTTCCTTGTATCAAAGCTGATACCTTACATTGACCTTATCTCTGCTGAGGAATCTTGTAGACTTTCCACCTCATTTCCTGCTTCTAGACCCTTTAGTTTTACATGTTACAGTAGCATGTCAGTATATCACAACCAGTGAACGCATTAACTGTCAACAGTTGTCAAGCCTTGTGGCAAAAGCTCTCGGTTCACACAGCGATTGTTCGGGTTCGATTACCGGCGAGGGTAGAAACATTGGGCGTGTTTCCTTACACCGGTTGTCTATGTTCCCCATCAGTAAAATGGGTACATGGGTGTTAGTCGACTGGTGTGGGTCGCATCCTGGGAGAAAACTAACCTAATTTGTTCGAAATGTACATAACAAGCGGCTTTCTGTTTAGTAGTATATCATTGATGTCAGCTAGGACTGTATACCTTGTGCATGTACTTGTAGAAATAAAGATATTATTATTATTATTATTATATTATTATTATTATTATTATTATTATTATTATTATAAGCTGTATGTTTATATTATATAATCGTGGCGTGTATATTAACTAGAAGATTAACTTGCATGACTTGTGTGCTGCTTCAGAACTGATGTGGTCAGTCATCTGTTTCTCTGTACAGTAATACACTAACAACAAGCTATGAGTCAGTCCTGAGCGGGATCAGAGAATGGCACATCCATCTATAACGATGGTATCAAGCGGCTCAGATCCACCAGCTAACTACTCCACTTGAAGATTTTTCTTCAGTTTTGATGGCCTGCTTGACGGCCTGCATGCTAGCTTCATTATACCAATACAGAGAAGAACGGTGGATGATGGAGAAGAGTTTGAGATAGTCCCTCAGCTTGGAGTCGATGTGTTCAATCCATCAGTCTTGAGAACACATAGACTCTTGGCTGAGGGACTGATTACCTCAAACTCAAAACTTCGTCTTCAAGAGTGATGGACTGATTACATTGTCTTCACATTTCTGCTGCTTCTGCTTACACTCCTGTACTCGAATGAAGAAGCCTACTGTGTAGGCGAAACGTTTCGAAATAAAGAAACCTAACTGTTGCCAATGTATCCTATTTGCCAACCTTTCAGTATTGTATACCACTTTATATCCAAAACCAACCATGTATTTGTCCAAGCTTTTCCCAGAGCTACCGAAGAATTTGCCTCAGTACCTCAACTAGTAATCAACCCCCGCCCTTTCCACTCATATATTTCTCCAGTCTCCCTTTGTTTTATAGTTATCCGAGGTCTCAGCCACTATTACTCTTCTCGACAGATTGTTCCACGGATCAACAACTCTATGTGAAAATAAGTACTTACCTATGTGCTTTCTGATTCTAAATTTATCTAATTTAAAACCGTTATTTCTGGTTCTTACTCAGGAAAAAAAATTGTTTGACAAGGAAACTAATATTGAGTTCCATTATTAATCATATTTATATTAATAAAAGCTGACTCCAAAACATTTTATGTTCGATTGTCATCAACTATAGTGATGAATATTGACGTGGCAGAGGAGGCTTTTTATTGGATAAGAGACGTCAATATATATGCTAATGCAGTGTGAGAGTGGGGCATCGATATGACCTTGGTGTAATTGTTGTCTAGTGTGGCGTGTGTATAATGTGATGGTGGGTGTGACCTTTGTACAGTTATGATGTGACGTATGCTTGTTGTGACAATGTTGGGTGTGACCTTTGTACAGTTATGATGTGACGTATGCTTGTTGTGACAGTGTTGGGTGTGACCTTTGTACAGTTATGATGTGACGTATGCTTGTTGTGACAATGGTGGGTGTGACCTTTGTATAGTTATGATGTGACGTATGCTTGTTGTGACAATGGTGGGTGTGACCTTTGTACAGTTATGATGTGACGTATGCTTGTTGTGACAATGGTGGGTGTGACCTTTGTACAGTTATGATGTGACGTATGCTTGTTGTGACAATGTTGGGTGTGACCTTTGTATAGTTATGATGTGACGTATGCTTGTTGTGACAATGGTGGGTGTGACCTTTGTACAGTTATGATGTGACGTATGCTTGTTGTGACAATGTTGGGTGTGACCTTTGTACAGTTATGATGTGACGTATGCTTGTTGTGACAATGGTGGGTGTGACCTTTGTACAGTTATGATGTGACGTATGCTTGTTGTGACAATGTTGGGTGTGACCTTTGTACAGTTATGATGTGACGTATGCTTGTTGTGACAATGGTGGGTGTGACCTTTGTACAGTTATGATGTGACGTATGTTTGTTGTGACAATGTTGGGTGTGACCTTTGTATAGTTATGATGTGACGTATGCTTGTTGTGACAATGGTGGGTGTGACCTTTGTACAGTTATGATGTGACGTATGCTTGTTGTGACAGTGTTGGGTGTGACCTTTGTACAGTTATGATGTGACGTATGCTTGTTGTGACAGTGTTGGGTGTGACCTTTGTATAGTTATGATGTGACGTATGCTTGCTGTGACAATGTTGGGTGTGACCTTTGTACAGTTATGATGTGACGTATGCTTGCTGTGACAATGTTGGGTGTGACCTTTGTATAGTTATGATGTGACGTATGCTTGTTGTGACAGTGTTGGGTGTGACCTTTGTACAGTTATGATGTGACGTATGCTTGTTGTGACAATGTTGGGTGTGACCTTTGTGCAGTTATGGTGTGACGTATGCTTGTTGTGACAATGGTGGGTGTGACCTTTGTACAGTTATGATGTGACGTATGCTTGCTGTGACAATGGTGGTTGTGACCTTTGTACAGTTATGATGTGACGTATGCTTGTTGTGACAATGGTGGGTGTGACCTTTGTACAGTTATGATGTGACGTATGCTTGTTGTGACAATGTTGGGTGTGACCTTTGTACAGTTATGGTGTGACGTATGCTTGTTGTGACAGTGTTGGGTGTGACCTTTGTACAGTTATGATGTGACGTATGCTTGTTGTGACAATGTTGGGTGTGACCTTTGTATAGTTATGATGTGACGTATGCTTGCTGTGACAATGGTGGGTGTGACCTTTGTACAGTTATGATGTGACGTATGCTTGCTGTGACAATGGTGGGTGTGACCTTTGTACAGTTATGATGTGACGTATGCTTGCTGTGACAATGGTGGGTGTGACCTTTGTATAGTTATGATGTGACGTATGCTTGTTGTGACAATGGTGGGTGTGACCTTTGTACAGTTATGATGTGACGTATGCTTGTTGTGACAATGGTGGGTGTGACCTTTGTACAGTTATGATGTGACGTATGCTTGCTGTGACAATGTTGGGTGTGACCTTTGTATAGTTATGATGTGACGTATGCTTGTTGTGACAATGGTGGGTGTGACCTTTGTACAGTTATGATGTGACGTATGCTTGTTGTGACAATGTTGGGTGTGACCTTTGTACAGTTATGATGTGACGTATGCTTGTTGTGACAATGGTGGGTGTGACCTTTGTACAGTTATGATGTGACGTATGCTTGTTGTGACAATGTTGGGTGTGACCTTTGTACAGTTATGATGTGACGTATGCTTGTTGTGACAATGGTGGGTGTGACCTTTGTACAGTTATGATGTGACGTATGCTTGTTGTGACAATGGTGGGTGTGACCTTTGTACAGTTATGATGTGACGTATGCTTGTTGTGACAATGTTGGGTGTGACCTTTGTACAGTTATGGTGTGACGTGTGTCTGATGTGACAATGGTGGGTGTGACATTTGTACAATTATAGTGTAGAGTGTGACGTGTGCATGATGTGGTGGGTGTGACATTCACATAATCAAGGTGGGACTTCAGAAATCTACCGTTCAGGCGAAACGTTGTCTGAATGAAGTGTCCCATTACTACTTTGTGTCTATTATCTACCGAATGCACTCGATAATATTATTTATTAAATTTCAACCTGATATAGGAAGAACTTCAAGGATGTGATGTTTTGCAGTGGCTGGCGACCCAGCAAGCCATGAGTAGTGCTGACGTAGGTACTAGTTGCTAACCTCCGAGACGCAGCATCCCAGGGATCATCTGAGTGCCTGGCGACCCAGCAAGCCATGAGCAGTGCTGACGTAGGTGCTAGTTGCTAACCTCCGAGACGCACCATCCCAGGGATCATCTGACAGACTCTCCATACTTGGACAGGTTGCTCTTCACGTGTGAGAATATTGACTCGACAAATAAATGTAGGATAATCCAAGAAATACTGTTCAGCACATTGTTCACAAATAACCAAGTTGGACTTAAACGTCGTCATAAGCTTCTCTCTCCTATGTTCGGATTATTTTTGTATTGTTCCGGTCTCGGTATTGTTCCTTTTTTGTTTTTTTTAGATACACTTTTTTATGACATTCGAACATTTAAGAGACACATAAGTTCCTCCGTCTTCTAATAATATGTTAATTTTTCCACTATAATCTATAGTGGAAAAATGAAGATGTTATTAGTAGACAGTGGAAGTTACGTGCTCCTTAACTACACTGGAATTTTTTCTGACATTCAAATATTTAGGTTCATTGTATTTTTTTCCTCATCATCAACAAGGTTCCAGAAGCTTCCTCCCGAAGACCTGAATTTGAATGTCTCTTCCCACAGTAAAACTTTTATTGTCGATTACAGATATTTCTTACGTTAAACAGTAAAGCTGCTGCTCGTTTTACGATCAACGAGTAAGTGCTTTGCGATCTTCCTGTAGATCGACTTCGACTTTTTGGACACCTCTGATCTGGAGAGATGGCAGAAACGTGCAGATAGAGATAGGGGGTGATAGTAATGAGATGTCTGGCAAGGATGTTGACGAGCATCTTGGGAGTGATTATGGTGATGTGATGCTGGTGCTCAGTGCCAGAGTGAAGGAGGAAGAGGAGGAGTTCCCACCAAGTGGCCCGGTGGCCTGGTGGTGGCCCGGTGGCCTGGTGGCTAAAGCTCCCGCTTCACACACGGAGGGCCCGGGTTCGATTCCCGGCGGGTGGAAACATTTCGACACGTTTCCTTACACCTGTTGTCCTGTTCACCTAGAAGCAAATAGGTACCTGGGTGTTAGTCGACTGGTGTGGGTCGCATCCTGGGGGACAAGATTAAGGACCCCAATGGAAATAAGTTAGACAGTCCTCGATGACGCACTGACTTTCTTGGGTTATCCTGGGTGGCTAATCCCCCGGGGTTAAAAATCCGAACGAAATCTTATCTTATCTTAAGTTGAGTCTCTTCCCTCCCACCTCTTTCTCTGCTGCTGAGTTTACATGAAGCGCTAAACCCTTGTGGGTCACTATGACTCACGAAATCGTAATGACACGATTGAAAACAAACCATACCACGGGTGGGGTTAGAACCCGCGATCAGAGTGTCTCAAAACTCCAAACCGAAGCTGGCACAGTGACTAACGCGTCGGACTGGAGTTTTGAGACTCTGATCGCGGGTTCTAACCCCACCCGTGGTATGGTTTCCTTGTGGGTCATTCAGCATTCACTGGTGAAGATTTAATCCTTCGTCCACTAATCACCAGCTGTACTTCCCGATTTTCCCGGCTTATTTAAAGTGTCACGCAGTTGATAGATTCTTAGATATACACAGTGAGCAGCGCTTGGGTAATGATAGGCAGTCAGGCTTGATCCAAGGATGGGAAGAGTGTCTCAACAGGCAAGAAACAAGAGCGACTGTAGTTGCGAGTAAACTTCAGCAAGTATCATAACAAAGCTAACCTGACTTAATTCATTAAGTTTAACACCTGGTTCATTAAGGACGTAATCCACCTACACTAACATGAAGGATACTTTAATATCTAAGATCCCCTGTAATTAATATAAACTCTCGCTGTATATATATATATATATATATATATATATATATATATATATATATATATATATATATATATATATATATATATATATATATATATATATATGCAATAAGATCACAGTAAACAGGTGATTTCAAAATATGCAAAACAACCACTCTGAAAGAATAGAGAAATTCCAAGCGCTAGTTCCTTGATAGTTCCTTGATAATGTGAGTAGTCACGAAAGCGCTTGGAATTTCTCTATTCTTTCAGAGTGGTTGTTTTGCATATTTTGAAATCACCTGTTTACTGTGATCTTATTGCATATATATATATATATATATATATATATATATATATATATATATATATATATATATATATATATATATATATATATATATATATATATATATATATATATGGCATCCTAGGGGTTCAGCGAGTTATCATGGATGTAATAGTAATAGTAATAAGAAATAAAATTAAGGAGAGCTATCATAAGCTACTACTGTGTGGTGAACCCTCGTATTTTACATGTTATGGGCAACCTACCATGACGTAATAGACGGTGGTTGTCAAGTTGTTGATGATGTGGAGCACTAAGCCAGGGGAGAGCTGCAGTGTCATGATAACAAGCTCCACTGAGCAGATCAAAGTTTGATTAACAACAGGAACGGGAGGAACATTAGCAGAGTACCAATGGCTGGTCTTGGACTGGGCCGCGGGGGCGCTAACCCCCGAAACACCCTCCAGGTATATTCAACACCCTCCAGGTATATCCAGCACCCTCCAGATATACCCACCACCGAGTTCACTCAGTAATGCACAACGCTGTTCTTGGGCCACACCTCACCAAATTCAACACATACTTTTATGTAATTAACTTATATACTTTTATCCATTCAACACTGATGGTGGAAGTTTAATTACTCCGAGGTTTTTTGGAAATATAAAGTGGAGATAGTTACCTCGGCTTTGGTAATTCTATTTCTGATAAATTTAAGCATTGACTGGCGTACCAGAACGATGTTGTACATCTCATTTGAAGAAATATTATCCCTACAGTGTTGTGGCCTCAGATATTCTATTATACATCGTTAGGAAACGTTATTATATAGTCAAAATTATTTTGTAGGTATATATTTTAGAATATATTACATCTCTTCATAAGTACGTTATTTCTTTTTCAAGGAATAGGCCGTGTCCCACCGAGGCTGGGTAACCTAAGATGAAAACCAAAATTTTCCCTTTTTAAATTTAGTAATGTATACAAGAGAAGGGGTTACTAGCCCATTGCTCCCGGCATTTTAGTCGCCTCTTACGACGCGCATGACTTACAGAGGGAGAATTCTGTTCCACTTCCCCATGGAGATGACAGGAAACAAAAAAAAAACAAGAAGTATTAAAAAAAACAGAAGAAGACCCAGATGAATGTGTAAATATATATTCATGTACATGTATGTGTAGTGTAACTTAAGTGTAAATATAAGTAGCAAGATATACCTAGTATCCCGAGAGTTTGAGACACAGAGACACCAGGAATCCCACCGTCAAGTAAAACAATTACGTACGTTATTTTATACACAAAATTGCTTGGTAACTTTGTTTTTTAAAAGGTATTAAGTTACTCTTCATAAGATATAAAGAAGAAAAATTAACAAATAACACGGCTGCTTAATATTCATGCCCATTGTAAATTAAAGCCAAAATTGAACCTACTATTTATGTCCATCTGTTGCCAGAATTTGAAAATGTTTTAATTATTATTGAGTATTGCAGCACACGCTCTGCTAATGTTTGGTATTTACTGTGACACAACAAAAACTTCCCTCAACTATGATGTGTGTATCTGATCTTTGTATAGTACATGTATATCCATATTATCAGTTCTTGTATAGTATGTCCTCAGAAACTATATACATTATCAGTAAGCTCCGAGTTAGTAGTTGCAACCTTCTTGTTTCTATATTATGTCTGTAGTAAACAATAACCCGAGTTATTGTTTACTACAGACATACAAACAAAACAATTGCAACTAGGAAAGTACCAACTCGGCGCCTCCTACAAGTGAAACAAACTATATAATCTGCATATAGCCAGCAGCACTTATCTTATATTGTGTGAAAAAAACACGTAAAATATATTATTTTATGATGGAAAATGACGAAATTCTTAATATTAATATGAAATGAAAAATTTGTTGCTTATCCTAGTGTGTGAGGGCCACTTGTAGTACAAGGTGAGGGCCACTTGTAGTACAAGGTGAGCGCCACTTGTAGTACAAGGTGAGGGCCACTTGTAGTACAAGGTGAGGGCCACTTGTAGTACAAGGTGAGGGCCACTTGTAGTACAAGGTGAGGGCCACTTGTAGTACAAGGTGAGGGCCACTTGTAGTACAAGGTGAGGGCCACTTGTAGTACAAGGTGAGGGCCACTTGTAGTACAAGGTGAGGGCCACTTGTAGTACAAGGTGAGGGCCACTTGTAGTACAAGGTGAGGGCCACTTGTAGTACAAGGTGAGGGCCACTTGTACAAGGTGAGGGCCACTTGTAGTACAAGGTGAGGGCCACTTGTAGTACAAGGTGAGGGCCACTTGTAGTACAAGGTGAGGGCCACTTGTAGTACAAGGTGAGGGCCACTTGTAGTACAAGGTGAGGGCCACTTGTAGTACAAGGTGAGGGCCACTTGTAGTACAAGGTGAGGGTCACTTGTAGTACAAGGTGAGGGCCACTTGTAGTACAAGGTGAGGGCCACTTGTAGTACAAGGTGAGGGCCACTTGTAGTACAAGGTGAGGGCCACTTGTAGTACAAGGTGAGGGCCACTTGTAGTACAAGGTGAGGGGCCACTTGTAGTACAAGGTGAGGGCCACTTGTAGTACAAGGTGAGGGCCACTTGTAGTACAAGGTGAGGGCCACTTGTAGTACAAGGTGAGGGCCACTTGTAGTACAAGGTGAGGGCCACTTGTAGTACAAGGTGAGGGCCACTTGTAGTACAAGGTGAGGGGCCACTTGTAGTACAAGGTGAGGGCCACTTGTAGTACAAGGTGAGGGCCACTTGTAGTACAAGGTGAGGGCCACTTGTAGTACAAGGTGAGGGCCACTTGTAGTACAAGGTGAGGGCCACTTGTAGTACAAGGTGAGGGCCACTTGTAGTACAAGGTGGATATTATCCAGCGCAGGCCAGAAACACCACAAAATAAATGCATTATGACTTCTACAAAAGCCAATTTTAGAATGTATCTGAATATATTTGAGACGTGACCACACTCATGCAAAATGGTCTCTAATTTACTCTCAGTCTGGTGCGGTGGTTATGGTATAATTACAAGACACTGGGCACTGATGAGGCTGGTGATGGTGGTGAGGCTCACCATACAAGCAGTACTAGTGAGTGGTGATGGTGGTGAGGCTCACCATACAAGCAGCACTAGTGAGTGGTGATGGTTGTGAGGCTCACCATACAAGCAGTACTAGTGAGTGGTGATGGTGGTGAGGCTCACCATACAAGCAGTACTAGTGAGTGGTGATGGTGGTGAGGCTCACCATACAAGCAGCACTAGTGAGTGGTGATGGTTGTGAGGCTCACCATACAAGCAGTACTAGTGAGTGGTGATGGTGGTGAGGCTCACCATACAAGCAGTACTAGTGAGTGGTGATGGTGGTGAGGCTCACCATACAAGCAGCACTAGTGAGTGGTGATGGTTGTGAGGCTCACCATACAAGCAGTACTAGTGAGTGGTGATGGTGGTGAAGCTCACCATACAAGCAGCACTAGTGAGTGGTGATGGTTGTGAGGCTCACCATACAAGCAGCACTAGTGAGTGGTGATGGTGGTGAGGCTCACCATACAAGCAGTACTAGTGAGTGGTGATGGTGGTGAGGCTCACCATACAAGCAGTACTAGTGAGTGGTGATGGTGGTGAGGCTCACCATACAAGCAGTACTAGTGAGTGGTGATGGTGGTGAGGCTCACCATACAAGCAGCACTAGTGAGTGGTGATGGTTGTGAGGCTCACCATACAAGCAGTACTAGTGAGTGGTGATGGTGGTGAGGCTCACCATACAAGCAGCACTAGTGAGTGGTGATGGTGGCGAGGTTCACCATACAAGCAGTACTAGTGAGTGGTGATGGTGGTGAGGCTCACCATACAAGCAGCACTAGTGAGTGGTGATGGTGGCGAGGCTCACCATACAAGCAGTACTAGTGAGTGGTGATGGTTGTGAGGCTCACCATACAAGCAGCACTAGTGAGTGGTGATGGTGGCGAGGTTCACCATACAAGCAGTACTAGTGAGTGGTGATGGTTGTGAGGCTCACCATACAAGCAGCACTAGTGAGTGGTGATGGTGGCGAGGCTCACCATACAAGCAGTACTAGTGAGTGGTGTTGGTTGTGAGGCTCACCATACAAGCAGTACTAGTGAGTGGTGATGGTTGTGAGGCTCACCATACAAGCAGCACTAGTGAGTGGTGATGGTGGTGAGGCTCACCATACAAGCAGCACTAGTGAGTGGTGATGGTTGTGAGGCTCACCATACAAGCAGTACTAGTGAGTGGTGTTGGTTGTGAGGCTCACCATACAATCAGTACTAGTGAGTGGTGATGGTTGTGAGGCTCACCATACAAGAAGCACTAGTGAGTGGTGACGGTGGCGAGGCTCACCATACAAGCAACACTAGTGAGTGGTGATGGTGGTGAGGCTCACCATACAAGCAGCACTAGTGAGTGGTGATGGTTGTGAGGCTCACCATACAAGCAGTACTAGTGAGTGGTGTTGGTTGTGAGGCTCACCATACAATCAGTACTAGTGAGTGGTGATGGTTGTGAGGCTCACCATACAAGAAGCACTAGTGAGTGGTGATGGTGGTGAGGCTCACCATACAAGCAACACTAGTGAGTGGTGATGGTGGTGAGGCTCACCATACAAGCAACACTAGTGAGTGGTGATGGGGGTGAGGTTTGTCATACAAGCAACACTAGTGAGTGGTGATGGTTGTGAGGCTCACCATACAAGCAACACTAGTGAGTGGTGATGGGGGTGAGGTTTATCATACAAGAAACACTAGTGAGTGGTGATGGTTGTGAGGCTCACCATACAAGCAGCACTAGTGAGTGGTGATGGTGGTGAGGTTTATCATACAAGCAACACTAGTGAGTGGTGATGGTGGTGAGGCTCACCATACAAGCAACACTAGTGAGTGGTGACGGTGGCGAGGCTCACCATACAAGCAGCACTAGTGAGTGGTGATGGTGGTGAGGCTCACCATACAAGCAACACTAGTGAATGGTGATGGGGGTGAGGTTTATCATACAAGCAACACTAGTGAGTGGTGATGGGGGTGAGGTTTATCATACAAGCAACACTAGTGAGTGGTGATGGTGGTGATGCTCACCATACAAGCAACACTAGTGAGTGGTGATGGTGGTGAGGTTTATCATACAAACAACACTAGTGAGTGGTGATGGTGGTGAGGTTTATCATACAAACAACACTAGTGAGTGGTGATGGTGGTGAGGTTTATCATACAAGCAGCACTAGTGAGTGGTGATGGTGGTGAGGTTTATCATACAAGCAGCACTAGTGAGTGGTGATGGTGGTGAGGTTTATCATGCAAGCAACACTAGTGAGTGGTGATGGTGGTGAGGTTTATCATACAAACAACACTAGTGAGTGGTGATGGTTGTGAGGCTCACCATACAAGCAACACTAGTGAGTGGTGATGGTTGTGAGGTTTATCATACAAACAACACTAGTGAGTGGTGATGGTGGTGAGGTTTATCATACAAGCAACACTAGTGAGTGGTGATGGTGGTGAGGTTTATCATACAAACAACACTAGTGAGTGGTGATGGTGGTGAGGTTTATCATACAAGCAACACTCATATATTAATGAAATCACGAAACAGGTGATTTTAATCATTAACAGAACTGCGGCTGGCCGGGATTTGATCCTGCGTCACCATGCCACGCCCTGTGAGAAAAGAACACATTACGCATCCCTCTATCCACTGGGCCACAAGAGAATTTGTGGTCCAGTTTATAGAGGGATGCGTAGCTGTGTATATAATCCAAGTGCGTAGCTGTGTATATAAGCCAAGTGTGTAGCTGTGTATATAAGCCAAGTGTGTAGGTATGTGTATAAACCAAGTGTGTAGGTGTGTATATAAGCCAAGTGCGTAGGTATGTGTATAAACCAAGTGTGTAGGTGTGTATATAAGCCAAGTGTGTGGCTTTTTGTATAAGCCAAGTGTGTGGCTTTTTGTATAAGCCAAGTGTGTAGGTATGTGTATAAGCCAAGTGTGTGGCTTTTTGTATAAGCCAAGTGTGTAGGTATGTGTATAAGCCAAGTGTGTAGGTATGTATATAAGCCAAGTGTGTGGCTTTTTGTATAAGCCAAGTGTGTAGGTATGTGTATATAAGCCAAGTGTGTAGGTGTGTATATAAGCCAAGCGTGTAAGTATGTGTATAAGTCAAGTGTGTAGGTATGTATATAAGCCAAGTGTGTGGCTTTTTGTATAAGCCAAGTGTGTAGGTATGTGTATAAGCCAAGTGTGTAGGTAAGTATATAAGCCAAGTGTGTGGCTTTTTGTATAAGCCAAGTGTGTAGCTGTTTGTATAAGCCAAGTGTGTAGGTGTGTATATAAGCCAAGTGTGTAGCTATTTGTATAAGCCAAGTGTGTAGGTGTGTATATAAGCCAAGTGTGTAGGTATGTATATAAGCCAAGTGTGTAGGTGTGTGTATAAGCTAAGTGTGTAGGTATGTATATAAGCCAAGTGTGTAGCTGTTTGTATAAGCCAAGTGTGTAGGTATGTATATAAGCCAAGTGTGTAGCTGTTTGTATAAGCCAAGTGTGTAGGTGTGTGTATAAGCCAAGTGTGTAGGTATGTATATAAGCCAAGTGTGTAGCTGTTTGTATAAGCCAAGTGTGTAGGTATGTATATAAGCCAAGTGTGTAGCTGTTTGTATAAGCCAAGTGTGTAGGTGTGTATATTAGCCAAGTGTGTAGGTATGTATATAAGCCAAGTGTGTGGCTTTTTGTATAAGCCAAGTGTGTAGGTATGTGTATAAGCCAAGTGTGTAGGTATGTATATAAGCCAAGTGTGTGGCTTTTTGTATAAGCCAAGTGTGTAGGTATGTGTATAAGCCAAGTGTGTAGGTATGTATATAAGCCAAGTGTGTGGCTTTTTGTATAAGCCAAGTGTGTAGGTATGTGTATATAAGCCAAGTGTGTAGGTATGTATATAAGCCAAGCGTGTAGGTATGTATATAAGCCAAGTGTGTAGCTGTTTGTATAAGCCAAGTGTGTAGGTATGTATATAAGCCAAGTGTGTAGGTATGTGTATAAGCCAAGTGTGTAGCTGTTTGTATAAGCCAAGTGTGTAGGTGTGTATATAAGCCAAGTGTGTA
>NC_091371.1:17476611-17581611 GCF_038502225.1 Cherax quadricarinatus | reverse complement strand
GTCTGGCTGTCCTAGTTGTGTCTGGCTGTCCAAGGTGTGTCTGGCTGTCCAAGGTGTGTCTGGCTGTCCTAGGTGTGTCTGGCTGTCCTAGGTGTGTCTGGCTGTCCTAGGTGTGTCTGGCTGTCCAAGGTGTGTCTGGCTGTCCAAGGTGTGTCTGGCTGTCCAAGGTGTGTCTGGCTGTCCTAGGTGTGTCTGGCTGTCCAAGGTGTGTCTGGCTGTCCTAGTTGTGTCTGGCTGTCCAAGGTGTGTCTGGCTGTCCTAGGTGTGTCTGGCTGTCCTAGGTGTGTCTGGCTGTCCTAGGTGTGTCTGGCTGTCCTAGGTGTGTCTGGCTGTCCAAGGTGTGTCTGGCTGTCCAAGGTGTGTCTGGCTGTCCTAGGTGTGTCTGGCTGTCCTAGGTGTGTCTGGCTGTCCTAGGTGTGTCTGGCTGTCCTAGGTGTGTCTGGCTGTCCAAGGTGTGTCTGGCTGTCCTAGGTGTGTCTGGCTGTCCAAGGTGTGTCTGGCTGTCCTAGGTGTGTCTGGCTGTCCTAGGTGTGTCTGGCTGTCCTAGGTGTGTCTGGCTGTCCTAGGTGTGTCTGGCTGTCCTAGGTGTGTCTGGCTGTCCTAGGTGTGTCTGGCTGTCCAAGGTGTGTCTGGCTGTCCAAGGTGTGTCTGGCTGTCCTAGGTGTGTCTGGCTGTCCAAGGTGTGTCTGGCTGTCCTAGGTGTGTCTGGCTGTCCTAGGTGTGTCTGGCTGTCCTAGGTGTGTCTGGCTGTCCTAGGTGTGTCTGGCTGTCCTAGGTGTGTCTGGCTGTACTAGGTGTGTCTGGCTGTCCTAGGTGTGTCTGGCTGTCCTAGGTGTGTCTGGCTGTCCTAGGTGTGTCTGGCTGTCCTAGGTGTGTCTGGCTGTCCTAGGTGTGTCTGGCTGTCCTAGGTGTGTCTGGCTGTCCTAGGTGTGTCTGGCTGTCCTAGGTGTGTCTGGCTGTCCTCCAAGGTGTCCTATCTGTGTCTGTCCTGTGTCAAGGTGTGTCTGGTTGTCCAAGGTGTGTCTGGTTGTCCAAGGTGTGTCTGGTTGTACTAGGTGTGTCTGGCTGTCCTAGGTGTGTCTGGTTGTCCTAGGTGTGTCTGGTTGTCCTAGGTGTGTCTGGTTGTCCTAGGTGTGTCTGGCTGTCCTAGGTGTGTCTGGTTGTCCTAGGTGTGTCTGGCTGTCCTAGGTGTGTCTGGCTGTCCTAGGTGTGTCTGGCTGTCCTAGGTGTGTCTGGCTGTCCTAGGTGTGTCTGGTTGTCCTAGGTGTGTCTGCTTGTCCTAGGTGTGTCCTGTAGGTGTGTCTGGCTGTCCTAGGTGTGTCTGCTGTGTTGTACTAGGTGTGTCCTAGGTGTGTCTGGCTGTCCTAGGTGTGTCTGGCTGTCCTAGGTGTGTCTGGCTGTGTTGTCCTAGGTGTGTCCTAGGTGTGTCTGGCTGTGTTGTCCTAGGTGTGTCCTAGGTGTGTCTGGCTGTCCTAGGTGTGTCTGGCTGTCCTAGGTGTGTCTGGCTGTCCTAGGTGTGTCTGGCTGTCCTAGGTGTGTCTGGCTGTCCTAGGTGTGTCTGGCTGTCCTAGGTGTGTCTGGCTGTCCTAGGTGTGTCTGGCTGTCCTAGGTGTGTCTGGCTGTCCTAGGTGTGTCTGGCTGTCCTAGGTGTGTCTGGCTGTCCTAGGTGTGTCTGGCTGTCCTAGGTGTGTCTGGCTGTCCTAGGTGTGTCTGGCTGTCCTAGGTGTGTCTGGCTGTAGGTGTGTCTGGCTGTCCTAGGTGTGTCTGGTTGTCCTAGGTGTGTCTGGCTGTCCTAGGTGTGTCTGGCTGTCCTAGGTGTGTCTGGCTGTCCTAGGTGTGTCTGGCTGTCCTAGGTGTGTCTGGCTGTCCTAGGTGTGTCTGGCTGTCCTAGGTGTGTCTGGCTGTCCTAGGTGTGTCTGGCTGTCCTAGGTGTGTCTGGCTGTCCTAGGTGTGTCTGGCTGTCCTAGGTGTGTCTGGCTGTCCTAGGTGTGTCTGGCTGTCCTAGGTGTGTCTGGCTGTCCTAGGTGTGTCTGGCTGTCCTAGGTGTGTCTGGCTGTCCTAGGTGTGTCTGGCTGTCCTAGGTGTGTCTGGCTGTCCTAGGTGTGTCTGGCTGTCCTAGGTGTGTCTGGCTGTCCTAGGTGTGTCTGGCTGTCCTAGGTGTGTCTGGCTGTCCTAGGTGTGTCTGGCTGTCCTAGGTGTGTCTGGCTGTCCTAGGTGTGTCTGGCTGTCCTAGGTGTGTCTGGCTGTCCTAGGTGTGTCTGGCTGTCCTAGGTGTGTCTGGCTGTCCTAGGTGTGTCTGGCTGTCCTAGGTGTGTCTGGCTGTCCTAGGTGTGTCTGGCTGTCCTAGGTGTGTCTGGCTGTCCTAGGTGTGTCTGGCTGTCCTAGGTGTGTCTGGCTGTCCTAGGTGTGTCTGGCTGTCCTAGGTGTGTCTGGCTGTCCTAGGTGTGTCTGGCTGTCCTAGGTGTGTCTGGCTGTCCTAGGTGTGTCTGGCTGTCCTAGGTGTGTCTGGCTGTCCTAGGTGTGTCTGGCTGTCCTAGGTGTGTCTGGCTGTCCTAGGTGTGTCTGGCTGTCCTAGGTGTGTCTGGCTGTCCTAGGTGTGTCTGGCTGTCCTAGGTGTGTCTGGCTGTCCTAGGTGTGTCTGGCTGTCCTAGGTGTGTCTGGCTGTCCTAGGTGTGTCTGGCTGTCCTAGGTGTGTCTGGCTGTCCTAGGTGTGTCTGGTTGTCCTAGGTGTGTCTGGCTGTCCTAGGTGTGTCTGGCTGTACTAGGTGTGTCTGGTTGTCCTAGGTGTGTCTGGTTGTCCTAGGTGTGTCTGGTTGTCCTAGGTGTGTCTGGTTGTCCTAGGTGTGTCTGGTTGTCCTAGGTGTGTCTGGTTGTCCTAGGTGTGTCTGGCTGTACTAGGTGTGTCTGGTTGTCCTAGGTGTGTCTGGTTGTCCTAGGTGTGTCTGGTTGTCCTAGGTGTGTCTGGCTGTACTAGGTGTGTCTGGTTGTCCTAGGTGTGTCTGGTTGTACTAGGTGTGTCTGGTTGTACTAGGTGTGTCTGGTTGTCCAAGGTGTGTCTGGTTGTACTAGGTGTGTCTGGTTGTACTAGGTGTGTCTGGTTGTCCTAGGTGTGTCTGGTTGTACTAGGTGTGTCTGGTTGTCCAAGGTGTGTCTGGTTGTCCAAGGTGTGTCTGGTTGTACTAGGTGTGTCTGGTTGTCCAAGGTGTGTCTGGTTGTACTAGGTGTGTCTGGTTGTACTAGGTGTGTCTGGCTGTCCTAGGTGTGTCTGGCTGTCCTAGGTGTGTCTGGCTGTCCTAGGTGTGTCTGGCTGTACTAGGTGTGTCTGGCTGTCCAAGGTGTGTCTGGCTGTCCTAGGTGTGTCTGGCTGTCCTAGGTGTGTCTGGCTGTACTAGGTGTGTCTGGCCGCCCTAGTTGTGTCTGGCCGCCCTAGTTGTGTCTGGCCGCCCTAGTTGTGTCTGGCCGCCCTAGTTGTGTCTGGCCGCCCTAGTTGTGTCTGGCCGCCCTAGTTGTGTCTGGCCACGGCTGTGCTTCACACAACTCGACGTTTTACCCTCGTTCCTGTAAAACTGTTTTCATGTTATATTTTCGGAGGTAGTGAGGACCCGGCGCTCTCAACCTCCTCACAACACACTTCACACTTTATGCAAATTATCTTGTGTTTTTTGCCTTGTTTACTAATAAAACGGTGTTTTTACATTGTTTACTAATAAAAAACGTGTTCTTATTTTCTTTACTAATAAAAGGTGTTTTTACCTTGTTTAAAAATAAAGGTTTTTTTTACTTTGTTTACAGATAAAAGGTGTTTTTGTTATTACTTTAGTAATAAAAGTGCGTAATAAAGACAAACGAGACCTGGACAGATCTATATTACTACTTTAATACAGTTACGTCCTCGTATATTTGCAATAATATTGTGGAAAGAAAAAATATATATCAGTTTGAAACAATGTATGAATAATGTATCTTCACTTCTGGTTATATATACTGAGTGGTGTATTTCTCTCAGTGTATATACACTGAGTGGTGTATTTCTCTCAGTGTATATACACTGAGTGGTATATTTCTCTCAGTGTATATACAGTTAAAGTTTAAGTAACCTGCAGGTTACCACCTAACAGTCAACATACTCAGCCTACCATTATCACATCACACATATTGTACTGAACGTATTTTGGTCTACATGAGTACGGTGATCGGTTTGAGGCTGTGGTGAGTAAGTCTTTTGGTTGATACTCTTCAATGATCAGCATGCGCGTGTGTGTACTAACCCAAATATGCTCAGATATATTAGGTTGCAGGGGTCGAGTCTTAGCTCCTGGCCCCGCAGCTTGTCATATTCTCTCCTTGCTTCTTGGATCATATTGTACTTTCCTCTATAACTTCTTATAGGTTATTCCACTTCTTGATCATCCTATGATTAAAGAAGTATTTCCTGACATCCCTTTAGCTAATCTTTGTCTTATAATGTCCTAACACTCTTTTCTCTTGGTGAAACATCTCCTTGATAAACACTGATCTCTGGCTGAAGGAGACTCGAACCTACGAACCTTGGAACAAGGTACGCAGTGATTTACCAATCTGCCCACACTGGACCAATACCTTGGAGTCCAGCTTGCGTTAGACTTTGATCCAAGGCAGCCAGCTTTCAGGGAGAAGGCTTACAGCTTTTCATCTCGTCCTCTCTTATAAGGTCCTCTCTAACAAGGTCTTCCTTAACAAGGTCCTCTTTAACGAGGTCCTCTCAAACAAAGGTCCTTTCTTACAAGGTCCTCTCTAACAAGGTCTTCCTTAACAAGGTCCTCCTTAACAAGGTCCTCTAACAAGGTCCTCTCTTACAAGGTCCTCTCTAACAAGGTCTTCCTTAACAAGGTCCTCCTTAACAAGGTCCTCTCTAACAAGGTCCTCTCTTACAAGGTCCTCTCTAACAAGGTCATCCTTAACAAGGTCTTCCTTAACAAGGTCCTCTCTAACAAGGTCTTCCCTAACAAGGTCCTCCCTAACAAGGTCCTCCCTAACAAAGTCCTCCTTAACAAGGTCCTCTCTTATAAGGTCCCCTCCAACAAGATCCTCTCTAACAAGGTCCTCCCTAACAAGTTCCTCTCTAACAAGGTCCTCCTTAACAAGGCCCTCTCTAACAAGGTCCTCCTTAACAAAGTCCTCCCTAACAAGGTCCTTCTTAACATGATCCTCAGGGAGAAGGCTTACAGCTTTTCATCTCATCCTCTCTTACAAGGTCCTCTCTAACAAGGTCTTCCTTAACAAGGTCCTCATTAACGAGGTCCTCTCTAACAAGGTCCTTTCTTACAAGGTCCTCTCTAACAAGGTCCTCCTTAACAAGGTCCTCCTTAACAAGGTCCTCTCTAACAAGGTCCTCTCTAACAAGGTCCTCTCTTACAAGGTCCTCTCTAACAAGGTATTCCTTAACAAGGTCCTCCTTAACAAGGTCCCCTCTAACAAGGTCCTCTCTTACAAGGTCCTCTCTAACAAGGTCTTCCTTAACAAGGTCTTCCTTAACAAGGTCCTCCTTAACAAGGTCCTCTCTAACAAGGCCTTCCCTAACAAGGTCCTCCCTAACAAGGTCCTCCCTAACAAAGTCCTCCTTAACAAGGTCCTCTCTTACAAGGTCCTCTCTAACACGGTCCTCTCTTACAAGGTCCTCTCTAACAAGGTCCTCCTTAACAAGGTCCTCCTTAACAAGGTCCTCCTTACCAATGTCCTTCCTAACAAGGTCCTCCTTAACAAGGTCCTCTCTAACAAGGTCCTCTCTAACAAGGTCCTCCTTAACAAGGTCCTCCTTAACAAGGTCCTCTCTAGCAAGGTCCTCTCTTACAAGGTCCTCTCTAACAAGGTCCTCCTTAACAAGGTCCTCTCTAACAAGGTCCTCCCTAACAAGGTCCTCCCTAACAAGGTCCTCCTTAACAATGTCCTCTCTAACAAGTTCCTCTCTAATAAGGTCCTCCTTAACAAGGTCCTCTTTAACAAGGTCCACCTTAACAAGGTCCTCTCTAATAAGGTCCTCCTTAACAAGGTCCTCCTTAACAAGGTCCTCCTTAACAAGGTCATCTCTAACAAGGTCCTCTTACAGGGTCCTCTCTAACAAGGTCCTCCTTAACAAGGTCCTCCCTAACTAGTTCCTCTCAAAGAAGGTCCTCCTTAACAAGGTCCTCTCTAACAAGGTCCTCTCTAACGAGGTCCTCCTTAACAAGGTCCTCGTTAACAAGGTCCTCAACAAGGTCCTCGCTAACAAGGTCCTCCTTAACAAGGTCCTCTCTAACAAGGTCCTCCTTAACAAGGTCCTCGCTAACAAGGTCCTCCTTAACAAAGTCCTCTCTAACAAGGCCCTCCTTAACAAGGTCCTCTCTAACAAGGTCCTCCTTAACAAGGCCCTCCTTAACAAGGCCCTCCTTAACAAGGTCCTCTCTAACAAGGTCCTCCTTAACAAGGTCCTCCTTAACAAGGTCCTCTCTAACAAGGTCCTCCTTAACAAGGTCCTCTCTAACAAGGTCCTCCTTAACAAGGCCCTCCTTAACAAGGTCCTCTCTAACAAGGTCCTCCTTAACAAGGCCCTCCTTAACAAGGTCCTCTCTAACAAGGTCCTCCTTAACAAGGTCCTCCTTAACAAGGTCCTCTCTAACAAGGTCCTCCTTAACAAGGTCCTCGCTAACAAGGTCCTCCTTAACAAAGTCCTCTCTAACAAGGCCCTCCTTAACAAGGTCCTCTCTAACAAGGTCCTCCTTAACAAGGCCCTCCTTAACAAGGCCCTCCTTAACAAGGTCCTCTCTAACAAGGTCCTCCTTAACAAGGTCCTCCTTAACAAGGTCCTCTCTAACAAGGTCCTCCTTAACAAGGCCCTCCTTAACAAGGTCCTCTCTAACAAGGTCCTCCTTAACAAGGCCCTCCTTAACAAGGTCCTCTCTAACAAGGTCCTCCTTAACAAGGTCCTCCTTAACAAGGTCCTCCTTAACAAGGTCCTCGCTAACAAGGTCCTCCTTAACAAGGTCCTCTCTAACAAGGTCCTCCTTAACAAGGTCCTCGCTAACAAGGTCCTCTTTAACAAGGTCCTCTTTAACAAGATCCTCGCTAACAAGATCCTCGCTAACAAGATCCTCGCTAACAAGATCCTCGCTAACAAGATCCTCGCTAACAAGATCCTCGCTAACAAGATCCTCGCTAACAAGATCCTCGCTAACAAGATCCTCGCTAACAAGATCCTCGCTAACAAGATCCTCGCTAACAAGATCCTCGCTAACAAGATCCTCGCTAACAAGGTCCTCCTTAACCAGTATACTGAAGATTTTGTTAGTCTTCGATCATGACTTTGTTCTTTACCAGGTGCACATCCCCACCACCCTGCTACAACCTCCCCACCACCCTGCTACAAACTCCCCACCACCCTGCTACAACATCCCCACCACCCTGCTACAACCTCCCCACCACCCTGCTACAACATCCCCACCACCCTGCTACAACCTCCCCACCACCCTGCTACAACATTCCCACCACCCTGCTACAACCTCCCCACCACCCTGCTACAACATCCCCACCACCCTGCTACAACCTCCCCACCACCCTGCTACAACATCCCCACCACCCTGCTACAACCTCCCCACCACCCTGCTACAACATCCCCACCACCCTGCTACAACATCCCCACCACCCTGCTACAACCTCCCCACCACCCTGCTACAACATCCCCACCACCCTGCTACAACATCCCCACCACCCTGCTACAACCTCCCCACCACCCTGCTACAACATCCCCACCACCCTGCTACAACCTCCCCACCACCCTGCTACAACATCCCCACCACCCTGCTACAACCTCCCCACCACACTGCTACAACCTCCCCACCACCCTGCTACAACCTCCCCACCACCCTGCGACAACCTCCCCACCACCCTGCGACAACCTCCCCACCACCCTGCGACAACCTCCCCACCACTCTGCTACAATCTCCCCACCACCCTGCTACAACCTCCCCACCACCCTGCGACAACCTCCCCTCCACCCTGCTACAACCTCCCCACCACCCTGCTACAACCTCCCCACCACCCTGCTACAACATCCCCACCACCCTGCTACAACCTCCCCACCACCCTGCTACAACATCCCCACCACCCTGCTACAACCTCCCCACTACCCTGCTACAACCTCCCCACCACCCTGCTACAACCTCCCCACCACCCTGCTACAACCTCCCCACCACCCTGCGACGCCCTCCCCACCACCCTGCGACAACCTCCCCACGAGCCTGCTACAACCTCCCCACCACTCTGCTACAATCTCCCCACCACCCTGCTACAACCTCCCCACCACCCTGCGACAACCTCCCCACCACCCTGCTACAACCTCCCCACCACCCTGCTACAACCTCCCCACCACCCTGCGACAACCTTCCCACCACCCTGCGACAACATCCCCACCACCCTGCTACAACCTCCCCACCACCCTGCTACAACCTCCCCACCACCCTGCTACAACCTCCCCACCACCCTGCGACAACCTCCCCACCACCCTGCTACAACCTCCCCACCACCCTGCTACAACCTCCCCACCACCCTGCTACAACATCCCCACCACCCTGCTACAACCTCCCCACCACCCTGCTACAACATCCCCACCACCCTGCTACAACCTCCCCACCACCCTGCTACAACCTCCCCACCACCCTGCTACAACCTCCCCACCACCCTGCTACAACCTCCCCACCACCCTGCTACAACCTCCCCACCACCCTGCGACAACCTCCCCACCACCCTGCGACAACCTCCCCACCACCCTGCGACAACCTCCCCACCACCCTGCTACAACCTCCCCACCACCCTGCTACAACCTCCCCACCACCCTGCTACAACCTCCCCACCACCCTGCTACAACCTCCCCACCACCCTGCGACAACCTCCCCACCACCCTGCGACAACCTCCCCACCACCCTGCGACAACCTCCCCACCACCCTGCTACAACCTCCCCACCACCCTGCTACAACCTCCCCACCACCCTGCGACAACCTCCCCACCACCCTGCTACAAACTCCCCACCACCCTGCTACAAACTCTCCACCACTCTGCTACAACATCCCCACCACTGCTACAACATCCCCACCACTGCTACAACATCCCCACCACTCTGCTACAACATCCCCACCACTCTGCTACAACATCCCCACCACTCTGCTACAACATCCCCACCACTGCTACAACATCCCCACCACTGCTACAACATCCCCACCACTCTGCTACAACCTCCCCACCACCCTGCTACAACCTCCCCACCACCCTGCGACAACCTCCCCACCACCCTGCGACAACCTCCCCACCACCCTGCGACAACCTCCCCACCACTCTGCTACAATCTCCCCACCACCCTGCTACAACCTCCCCACCACCCTGCGACAACCTCCCCACCACCCTGCTACAACCTCCCCACCACCCTGCTACAACCTCCCCACCACCCTGCTACAACATCCCCACCACCCTGCTACAACCTCCCCACCACCCTGCTACAACATCCCCACCACCCTGCTACAACCTCCCCACTACCCTGCTACAACCTCCCCACCACCCTGCTACAACCTCCCCACCACCCTTCTACAACCTCCCCACCACCCTGCGACAACCTCCCCACCACCCTGCGACAACCTCCCCACCACCCTGCGACAACCTCCCCACCACTCTGCTACCAGCTCCCCACCACCCTGCTACACCCTCCCCACCACCCTGCGACAACCTCCCCACCACCCTGCTACAGCCTCCCCACCACCCTGCTACAACCTCCCCACCACCCTGCGACAACCTCCCCACCACCCTGCGACAACATCCCCACCACCCTGCTACAACCTCCCCACCACCCTGCTACAACCTCCCCACCACCCTGCTACAACCTCCCCACCACCCTGCGACAACCTCCCCACCACCCTGCTACAACCTCCCCACCACCCTGCTACAACCTCCCCACCACCCTGCTACAACATCCCCACCACCCTGCTACAACCTCCCCACCACCCTGCTACAACATCCCCACCACCCTGCTACAACCTCCCCACCACCCTGCTACAACCTCCCCACCACCCTGCTACAACCTCCCCACCACCCTGCTACAACCTCCCCACCACCCTGCAACAACCTCCCCACCACCCTGCGACAACCTCCCCACCACCCTGCGACAACCACCCCACCACCCTGCGACAACCTCCCCACCACCCTGCTACAACCTCCCCACCACCCTGCTACAACCTCCCCACCACCCTGCTACAACCTCCCCACCACCCTGCTACAACCTCCCCACCACCCTGCGACAACCTCCCCACCACCCTGCGACAACCTCCCCACCACCCTGCGACAACCTCCCCACCACCCTGCTACAACCTCCCCACCACCCTGCTACAACCTCCCCACCACCCTGCGACAACCTCCCCACCACCCTGCTACAACCTCCCCACCACCCTGCTACAACCTCCCCACCACCCTGCGACAACCTCCCCACCACCCTGCGACAACCTCCCCACCACCCTGCGACAACATCCCCACCACCCTGCGACAACCTCCCCACCACCCTGCTACAACCTCCCCACCACCCTGCGACAACCTCCCCACCACCCTGCGACAACCTCCCCACCACCCTGCGACAACATCCCCACCACCCTGCGACAACATCCCCACCACCCTGCGACAACCTCCCCACCACCCTGCGACAACCTCCCCACCACCCTGCGACAACATCCCCACCACCCTGCGACAACATCCCCACCACCCTGCGGCAACCACCCCCCCAC
Source organism: Cherax quadricarinatus (assembly GCF_038502225.1). Classification (NCBI taxonomy): domain Eukaryota; kingdom Metazoa; phylum Arthropoda; class Malacostraca; order Decapoda; family Parastacidae; genus Cherax; species Cherax quadricarinatus. The sequence continues at coordinate 17,570,838 of NC_091371.1, read as the reverse complement.
CCTGCGACAACCGCCCCACCCCCCTGCAACACCCTCCCCCCCACCCTGCGACAACCTCCCCACCACCCTGCTACAACCTCCCCACCACCCTGCGACAACCTCCCTACCACCCTGCGACAACCTCCCCACCACCCTGCGACAACCTCCCCACCACCCTGCGACAACCTCCCCACCACCCTGCGACAACCTCCCCACCACCCTGCGACAACCTCCCCACCACCCTGCGACAACCTCCCCACCACCCTGCGACAACCTCCCCACCACCCTGCGACAACCTCCCCACCACCCTGCGACAACCTCCCCACCACCCTGCGACAACATCCCCATCACCCTGCAACAACCTCCCCACCACCCTGCGACAACCTCCCCACCACCCTGCTACAACCTCCCCAGCACCCTGCGACAACCTCCCCACCACCCTGCGACAACCTACCCACCACCCTGCGACAACCTCCCCACCACCCTGCGACAACCTCCCACCACCCTGCTACAACCTCCCACCACCCTGCGACAACATCCCCATCACCCTGCAACAACCTCCCCACCACCCTGCGACAACCTCCCCACCACCCTGCTACAACCTCCCACCACCCTGCGACAACATCCCCATCACCCTGCAACAACCTCCCCACCACCCTGCGACAACATCCCCACCACCCTGCAACAACCTCCCCATCACCCTGCAACAACCTCCCCACCACCCTGCGACAACCTCCCCACCACCCTGCTACAACCTCCCCACCACCCTGCGACAACCTCCCCACCACCCTGCGACAACCTCCCCACCACCCTGCGACAACCTCCCCACCACCCTGCGACAACCTTCCCACCACCTGCTACAACCTCCCCACCACCCTGCGACAACCTCCCCACCACCCTGCGACAACCTCCCCACCACCCTGCGACAACCTCCCCACAACCCTGCGACAACATCCCCACCACCCTGCGACAACCTCCCCACCACCCTGCTACAACCTCCCCACCACTCTGCTACAACATCCCCACCACTGCTACAACATCCCCACCACTCTGCTACAACATCCCCCACTACCACCCCAACCCATCTCCACCATTCATGACGCCCTATGTCGCCCCCACAAACACCCCTCCTCCTCCTCTCTCACCACACCCCAGCTGGCCCCAGCTGGTTCCAGCTGGCCCCAGTTGGCCCCAGTTGGCCCCAGCTGGTTCCAGCTGGCCCCAGCTGGCCCCAGCTGGCTCCAGCCTGCCCCAGCTGGCTCCAGCTGGTTCCAGCTCCAACACAACTCTGGAGTTCTTTCTTATCGCTACTTTTTCCACGCTAGTGAGTTTTATTGTTGCTTTCTCAGGGTCACTTTTTAGTGACTTTTTTCAGTTTATTGTTTATTTTTATTTTACACACTTATTGTTTTGATATACTTTTTCGTTACTTGTTACTTGTTACTTGTTACTTGTTACTTGTTACTTGTTACTTGTTACCTGTTACTTGTTACTTGTTACTTGTTACCTGTTACTTGTTACCTGTTACTTGTTACTTGTTACTTGTTACCTGTTACTTGTTACCTGTTACTTGTTAGCTGTTACTTGTTACTTGTTACTTGTTACTTGTTACCTGTTACTTGTTACCTGTTACTTGTTACTTGTTACTTGTTACTTGTTACTTGTTACCTGTTACTTGTTACTTGTTACTTGTTACCTGTTACTTGTTACCTGTTACTTGTTACTTGTTACTTGTTACTTGTTACCTATTACTTGTTACCTGTTACTTGTTACTTGTTACTTGTTACCTGTTACTTGTTACTTGTTACTTGTTACCTGTTACTTGTTACCTGTTACTTGTTACTTGTTACTTGTTACTTGTTACTTGCTACTTGTTACTTGTTACTTGTTACCTGTTACTTGTTACCTGTTACTTGTTACTTGTTACCTGTTACTTGTTACCTGTTACTTGTTACCTGTTACTTGTTACTTGTTACTTGTTACTTGTTACCTGTTACTTGTTACCTGTTACTTGTTACTTGTTACTTGTTACCTGTTACTTGTTACTTGTTACCTGTTACTTGTTACCTGTTACTTGTTACCTGTTACTTGTTACTTGTTACTTGTTACTTGTTACCTGTTACTTGTTACCTGTTACTTGTTACCTGTTACTTGTTTCTTGTTACTTGTTACTTGTTACTTGTTACCTGTTACTTGTTACCTGTTACTTGTTACCTGTTACTTGTTTCTTGTTACTTGTTACTTGTTACTTGTTACTTGTTACCTGTTACTTGTTACCTGTTACTTGTTACCTGTTACTTGTTTCTTGTTACTTGTTACTTGTTACTTGTTACTTGTTACTTGTTACCTGTTACTTGTTACCTGTTACTTGTTTCTTGTTACTTGTTACTTGTTACTTGTTACTTGTTACCTGTTACTTGTTACCTGTTACTTGTTACCTGTTACTTGTTACCTGTTACTTGTTTCTTGTTACTTGTTACTTGTTACTTGTTACCTGTTACTTGTTACCTGTTACTTGTTACCTGTTACTTGTTTCTTGTTACTTGTTACTTGTTACTTGTTACTTGTTACCTGTTACTTGTTACCTGTTACTTGTTACCTGTTACTTGTTTCTTGTTACTTGTTACTTGTTACTTGTTACTTGTTACCTGTTACTTGTTACCTGTTACTTGTTACCTGTTACTTGTTTCTTGTTACTTGTTACTTGTTACTTGTTACCTGTTACTTGTTACCTGTTACTTGTTACCTGTTACTTGTTTCTTGTTACTTGTTACTTGTTACCTGTTACTTGTTACCTGTTACTTGTTACCTGTTACTTGTTTCTTGTTACTTGTTACTTGTTACTTGTTACTTGTTACTTGTTACCTGTTACTTGTTACCTGTTACTTGTTTCTTGTTACTTGTTACTTGTTACTTGTTACTTGTTACTTGTTACTTGTTACTTGTTACCTGCCCTTAATGCTCATGCATGATAGTAGTTGTTCTTAGCAATACTGTATTATATATATACTTCACTTTGTATACTACGTAAAGAAATAAAAATTTGAATTTAGTGTTTTGCAGCGCCTGATGTTAGTGTTGCCTCTCGTACACGCGTGTGTAAGATTCTGGAGTCTACTACAGGTAGACTTTACGATTGTGGTATGCTAAGAGTATCTTTCATTTTCTCGGCGTATATCACACACACATAGAAGCATATCCTCCCGACCAGTGAACCAGGTGCTAAGGGTATAATGAGGGGGGTCCCATTGTTATGTCAGTACCTTGGTTCAACCAGCCAGTGACGAGGAGGCCTGCCAAAGTTGTGAAGCGATGTGATACGCTTGTGACTCAACCTTGGCAGACTTACTGTCAAGTCTGGTCACTATGGTTCTCACTGTCTCTATTGTATTTGCCTTGTTGTACATACCTGTTTACTATTTAGTGAAGGAAATATAAGTATTCACACTCTCGCTGCTGCATTTTTGCTTGTTCCTAAATGGTTATGGTGTTACAGCCAGGTATGCAGGCCACTAGATTACACCTGTATTCGTAATAAGGATTTTACCCTGAACCTGTGTGTGTGATCCAGTACTGTTACACATGCCATTCCTACACCTGTTGTATGTGTGATCCAACACTTTGATACTAGTGAAGGGCTGTTAATCCTAAGAATACTAGTCACCTTCCCTTGGATTGAACGTGACTACTAAGTAGGATGGTGGATGTGACGTACTGATGGTCATTATTCACCAGCTAGCAGCTACCAAGATGGTGACTGATGTACTGGTGACCATCACTGGCACCAGGAGCCAGCTAGCAGGATGGTGACTGATGTACTGGTGACCATCACTGGCACCAGGAACCAGCTAGCAGGATGGTGACTGATGTACTGGTGACCATCACTGGCACCAGGAGCCAGCTAGCAGGATGGTGACTGATGTACTGGTGACCATCACTGGCACCAGGAGCCAGCTAGCAGGATGGTGACTGATGTACTGGTGACCATCACTGGCACCAGGAGCTAGCTAGCAGGATGGTGACTGATGTACTGGTGACCATCACTGGCACCAGGAGCCAGCTAGCAGGATGGTGACTGATGTACTGGTGACCATTACTGGCACCAGGAGCCAGTTAGCAGGATGGTGACTGATGTACTGGTGACCATCACTGGCACCAGGAGCCAGCTAGCAGGATGGTGACTGATGTACTGGTGACCATCACTGGCACCAGGAACCAGCTAGCAGGATGGTGACTGATGTACTGGTGACCATCACTGGCACCAGGAGCCAGCTAGCAGGATGGTGACTGATGTACTGGTGACCATCACTGGCACCAGGAGCCAGCTAGCAGGATGGTGACTGATGTACTGGTGACCATCACTGGCACCAGGAGCCAGCTAGCTTCTGGTTATAGTCATCAGCTGGCTGGTGTTATCCACCAGTGACTCAACTTGCACCCTCACACTGAAGGTGTCTGTGTAATGTATAATTCCAGCACACACTAAAGTACATCACCCTGCTCTCTCTCTCTCTCTCTCTCTCTCTCTCTCTCTCTCTCTCTCTCTCTCTCTCTCTCTCTCTCTCTCTCTCTCTCTCTCTCTCTCTCTCTCTCTCTCTCTCCCTCCCTCGTCTGATCACTGTTATGTTGGCAAGAGTCGGGTCATTTTTTCCCTGGTGGCTCTGGTGTTCGTTTTACCTTCCATCTCTTAATGCCATCTCCTTCTTCTCGCCTTTCCTCCCTCTTCTTCTTCTGTAAAAAAATTTTTCTTTTTTTTCCTCTGGTAATATTGCACCTACATTTTCTTCACTGGCTTCCCTTAGTCTTAGTGAGTACCTCATTAGCTTGAAGACTTACACCCAGTCATCCTCTTCCAGTTTACCTTCTCTTTCTTCCTATTTTCTTTACTCCCTGTTCACTGATATTCTTTTCTATACCTTCTGTTCACTGATATTCTTTTCTTTACCGCCTCTTCGCTAATATTCTTCGCTTTACCTCCTGTTTCCTATTCTTCTCTTTACCTCCTGTCCCACAAACACTGATTCATAAGAATCGATTTCCCCTGGCAATTTATTTATGTTTATCAAGAATAGCTAGGGTTCAGACACTGATCCTTGAGGTAGTCAACTCGTCACTGGTGCCCATTCTGTCTCTCCTACCATTACCTTCTGCTTCTGCTCACTACGTGTCCTGTGTACTACTACAACCCAGGAGTCTTTCTTACAGTCCAGGAAGATGCAGCCTACCCAACCTTCTCTCTCTCATGCTATGTTATTTCTTCGCAGATGTGAAATTCGCACACGTGTGTGTGTGTGTGTGTGTGTGTGTGTGTGTGTGTGTTTGTGTGTGTGTGTGTGTGTGTATATTATGCAGAATACCGCATTGTTGTATTAATGTTTATATACTGTAAAGTAGTGTTTGCATTATGGGAAAAAGCTCCCCAGAAATAGTGTTGGTACTTAAGTGGACGCTTCTTAGACGCCGGATGAGTGAGAGAGCTGTGTAGCGTGTTAGACGCCGAGTAAATGAGGAAGTTGTGTAGCGTCTTAGACGCCGAGTGAATGAGGAAGTTGTGTAGCGTCTTAGACGAAGGGTGAGTGAGAGAGTTGTGTAGCGTCTTAGACGAAGGGTGAGTGAGAGACTTGTGTAGCGTCACTAGTCTAGTAGTTGCTGGTGTGGTGTCATGGAGCTAGCATGTAGTTAAGTACATAGGGCTATTTCGTTATAATTATTAGGTCACAAGTTGTTTTTAGATATTTTTTGTACTCTTACGTTGGCCCTAGCACTGGTCATGGCTCTGGTATTTATGTAGGGGTTGTGTAACCGAGTGTTGGGATAATAATCTTACCAACAGGAGGGGAAGGTCATGGAGACTCACTGCTGTGGATACATATTTCATACGGCCTTACTTTAAATAACTAGTAGCAGTGTGCTAATGAGCTATTTTGTAATACCTATGTGAAATGTGTTGAAGGCAGCTTTTGTGTTGTGAATATTGTTACTGATAATACAGTATATATTTTTATAAGGTGAGTTTTTCTGTGTTTCCTGATATTCAGTCCTGAAGTATTGACCACCTCATCCTCATATCCGACATAGACAAGGATGTCAGCCACAGCACCGTGTCTTCCTTTGCAGATGACACCCGAATCTGCATGACAGTGTCTTCCATTGCAGACACTACAAAGCTCCAGGCGGACATCAACCAAATCTTTCAATGGGCTGCAGAAAACAATATGAAGTTCAACGATGAGAAATTTAAATTACTCAGATATGGTAAACATGAGGAAATTAAATCTTCATCAGAGTACAAAACAAATTCTGGCCACAAAATAGAGCGAAACACCAACGTCAAAGACCTGGGAGTGATCATGTCGGAGGATCTCACCTTCAAGGACCATAACATTGTATCAATCGCATCTGCTAGAAAAATGACAGGATGGATAATGAGAACCTTCAAAACTAGGGATGCCAAGCCCATGATGACACTCTTCAGGTCACTTGTTCTATCTAGGCTGGAATATTGCTGCACTCTAACAGCACCTTTCAAGGCAGGTGAAATTGCTGACCTAGAAAATGTACAGAGAACCTTCACGGCGCGCATAACGGAGATAAAACACCTCAATTACTGGGAGCGCTTGAGGTTCCTAAACCTGTATTCCCTGGAACGCAGGCGGGAGAGATACATGATTATATACACCTGGAAAATCCTAGAGGGACTAGTACCGAACTTGCACACGAAAATCACTCACTACGAAAGCAAAAGACTTGGCAGACGATGCATCATCCCCCCAATGAAAAGCAGGGGTGTCACTAGCACGTTAAGAGACCATACAATAAGTGTCAGGGGCCCGAGACTGTTCAACTGCCTCCCAGCATACATAAGGGGGATTACCAACAGACCCCTGGCAGTCTTCAAGCTGGCACTGGACAAGCACCTAAAGTCGGTTCCTGACCAGCCGGGCTGTGGCTCGTACGTTGGTTTGCGTGCAGCCAGCAGCAACAGCCTGGTTGATCAGGCTCTGATCCACCAGGAGGCCTGGTCACAGACCGGGCCGCGGGGGCGTTGACCCCCGGAACTCTCTCCAGGTAAACCTATTTAGAGCTCTGTGAAGTTACATGTTGGCCCTAGGCTGGTTTATGGTTTTAATATTTTATATATGCCCTTAGACAAGGCTTTAGTCCTCTAGGCTTCAAGATATTTTCATAACTGTGTGTGTGTGTGTGTGTGTGTGTGTGTGTGTGTGTGTGTGTGTGTGTGTGTGTGTGTGTGTGTGTGTGTGTGTGTGTGTTTGTGTGTGTGTGTGTGTGTGTGTGTGTGTGTGTGTGTGTGTGTGTGTTTGTGTGTAATCTATTTCAGCTATTTGTACTCGCCTATTTGTGGTTGCAGGGTCGAACTATAGCTCCTGGCCCCTCCTCTTAGCTTGTGTGTGTGTATTCACCTATTTGTGATGTGGGAGAGCGGTGGTTCACCTCACTTCACTTTAAATACTAATTGACATTTCAACTCATTAATCCGTCACCGTAATTGACATGAGGTGGCACGTAAATGTGAGTGGCGGAGTGGAGTACAGTGTGGCTGCACCACACCAGGGTGTTAATCTTGACGTAGGTGTGGCTACACCACACCAGGGTGTTAATCTTGACGTAGGTGTGGCTACACCACACCAGGGTGTTAATCTTGACGTAGGTGTGGCTACACCACACCAGGGTGTTAATCTTGACGTAGGTGTGGCTACACCACACCAGGGTGTTAATCTTGACGTAGGTGTGGCTACACCACACCAGGGTGTTAATCTTGACGTAGGTGTGGCTACACCACACCATGGTGTTAATCTTGACGTAGGTGTGGCTACACCACACCAGGGTGTTAATCTTGACGTAGTTACTTCTGCTGGTTGAGCAGCACTAGTGTCGATAAATTAGACACATGTGCAACTCCTGGGTATCTTTATTGAGGAAACGTTTCGCCACACAGTGGCTTCATCAGTCCATACGTAGGAGAAACTTGAAGAACAGGAGGAGAATGAGGTAATCAGTCCCTCAACCTTGAGTCGATGTGTTCAGTCCATCAATCTTGAATAGAATACGGCATATGAGCGGAGAAGCAGCTTATAAACCGTACGGCAGGAGAGGTGCAGCAGTCATAGGTCGTGTCACATTTGTTCAATGTGGAAGTAGGTTGTGCCCAAGAATTAGGCAAGCGAAGAATTCCTAAGTATTAAGATACCCAAGAGTTGCACATGTGTCTAATTTATCAACATGTCGGTTCTCTGAACAATTCATCTACAAATCTGTCAGACACTGCAGCTTCTTGGGATCTTAATACTTAGGAATTCTTCGCTTGCCTAATTCTTGGGCACGACCTACTTCCACATTGAACAAATGTGACACGACCTATGACTGCTGCACCTCTCCTGCCATACGGTTTATAAGCTGCTTCTCCGCTGATATGCCGTATTCTATTCAAGATTGATGGACTGAACACATCGACTCAAGGTTGAGGGACTGATCACCTCATTCTCCTCCTGTTCTTCAAGTTTCTCCTTCGTATGGACTGATGAAGCCACTGTGTGGCGAAACGTTTCCTCAATAAAGATACCCAAGAGTTGCATATGTGTCTAATTTATCAACATGTCGGTTCTCTGAACCATTCATCTACAGGGGGGATATGATTGAGGTGTATAAATGGAAGACAGGAATAAATAAAGGGGATGTAAATAGTGTGCTGAAAATATCTAGCCTAGACAGGACTCGCAGCAATGGTTTTAAGTTGGAAAAATTCAGATTCAGGAAGGATATAGGAAAGTACTGGTTTGGTAATAGAGTTGTGGATGAGTGGAACAAACTCCCAAGTACCGTTATAGAGGCCAGAACGTTGTGTAGCTTTAAAAATAGGTTGGATAAATACATGAGTGGATGTGGGTGGGTGTGAGTTGGACCTGATAGCTTGTGCTACCAGGTCGGTTGCCGTGTTCCTCCCTTAAGTCAATGTGACCTGACCTGACTAGGTTGGGTGCATTGGCTTAAGCCGGTAGGAGACTTGGACCTGCCTCGCATGGGCCAGTAGGCCGTCTGCAGTGTTCCTTCGTTCTTATATTCTTATGTTCTTATTAGCACACCTGCCGTCCCTGTTCACTTAGCAGTAAAATAGTTACCTGGGTGTTTGTAAAGTAAAAGGACACAAGTGCAACTAATGTGACATTTATTGTGGCAACGTTTCGCTCTCCAGGAGCTTTATCAAGCCATTAGCTTGATAAAGCTCCATTGGCTTGATAAAGCTCCTGGAGAGCGAAACGTTGCCACAATTAATGTCACATTAGTTGCACTTGTGTCCTTTTACTTTACATATTGTCGGTAATTCTACCAACTTTATTACTACCTGGGTGTTAGTCGACTGGCGTGGGTCGCATCCTGGGGGACAAAATTAATCTATGTTGCCCGAAATACTCTGCTTAACCAAGGACTTCTATATAATATGTCAGTGATGTCAGCTATGGTCTGTATAAGTTGTATCATATACTTGTCGAAATAAAGATTACTATTATTATAATTATAATTATTATTATTATTATATGTATTGTTATATAACTTGCACATAGGGTATATACACCGTGATATGTATTCCTGTCGGTGTATTTACACAGATTACTTTTGTCTTTAAGGGATCAAGTATTTTTTATTATGTACGGAATTTATGACCCTCGTGTAGTAGATAGGCTTTAAACCCAATTAACCCAGCAGCCCACTTACCCAACTACTACAAGTGCCTGGTCAACCAGGCTGTGATGTGTATGTGACCTGCGGGGACCTAGCAGCAACAGTATGCTTAAGTAAAAGGACACACGCACAACTAATGCGACATTTTATTGTGGCAACGTTTCGCTCTCCAGGGGCTTTGTCAAGCCGTTACGTATAGGCTTGACAAAACTCCTGGAGAGCAAAATGTTGCCACAATACAATGTGGCATTAGTTCAACTTAGTGTCCTTTTACTTAATATATTGTTGGTAATTCTGCCAACATTAATACAACAGTGTTTTACAGAGTGGTCAACAGTGTTTACCTGAGTTTACCTGGAGAGAGTTCCGGGGGTCAACGCCCCCGCGGCCCGGTCTGTGACCAGGCCTCCTGGTGGATCAGAGCCTGATCAACCAGGCTGTTACCGCTGGCTGCACGCAAACCAACGTACGAGCCACAGCCCGGCTGGTCAGGAACCGACTTTAGGTGCTTGTCCAGTGCCAGCTTGAAGACTGCCAGGGGTCTGTTGGTAATCCCCCTTATGTGTGCTGGGAGGCAGTTGAACAGTCTCGGTCCCCTGACACTTATTGTATGGACTCTTAACGTGCTAGTGACACCCCTTCTTTTCATTGGGGGGATGTTGCAGCGTCTGCCAAGTCTTTTGCTTTCGTAGTGAGTGATTTTCGTGTGCAAGTTCGGTACTAGTCCCTCTAGGATTTTCCAGGTGTATATAATCATGTATCTCTCCCGCCTGCGTTCCAGGGAATACAGGTTCAGGAACCTCAAGCCCTCCCAGTAATTGAGGTGTTTTATCTCCGTTATGCGCGCCGTGAAGGTTCTCTGTACATTTTCTAGGTCAGCAATTTCACCTGCCTTGAAAGGTGCTGTTAGTGTGCAGCAATATTCCAGCCTAGATAGAACAAGTGACCTGAAGAGTGTCATCATGGGTTTGGCATCCCTAGTTTTGAAGGTTCTCATTATCCATCCTGTCATTTTTCTAGCAGATGCGATTGATACAATGTTATGATCCTTGAAGGTGAGATCCTCCGACATGATCACTCCCAGGTCTTTGACGTTGGTGTTTAGCTCTATTTTGTGGCCAGAATTTGTTTTGTACTCTGATAAAGATTTAATTTCCTCGTGTTTACCATATCTGAGTAATTGAAATTTCTCATCGTTGATCTTCATATTGTTTTCTGCAGCCCACTGAAAGATTTGGTTGATATCCGCCTGGAGCCTTGTAGTGTCTGCAATGGAAGACACTGTCATGCAGATTCGGGTGTCATCTGCAAAGGAAGACACGGTGCTATGTAGCATGTGACATCCACCAACGTCAACCATGTTGACATGTTGTATCATCCTCCAGTGTGACATCCACCAACATCAATCATGTTGACATGTTGTATCACCCTCCAGTTTGACATCCACCAACATCAACCATGTTGACAAGTTGTGTCACCCTCCAGTGTGACATCCACCAACATCAATCATGTTGACATGTTGTATCACCCTCCAGTGTGACATCCACCAACATCAACCATGTTGACATGTATCACCCTCCAGTGTGACATCCACCAACATCAACCATGTTGACATGTATCACCCTCCAGTGTGACATCCACCAACATCAACCATGTTGACATGTATCACCCTCCAGTGTGACATCCACCAACATCAACCATGCTGACATGTATCACCCTCCAGTGTGACATCCACCAACATCAACCATGTTGACATGTATCACCCTCCAGTGTGACATCCACCAACATCAACCATGTTGACATGTATCACCCTCCAGTGTGACATCCACCAGCATCAACCATGTTGACATGTATCACCCTCCAGTGTGACATCCACCAACATCAACCATGTTGACATGTATCACCCTCCAGTGTGACATCCACCAACATCAACCATGTTGACATGTTGTATCACCCTCCAGTGTGACATCCACCAACATCAACCATGTTGACATGTATCACCCTCCAGTGTGACATCCACCAACATCAACCATGTTGACATGTATCACCCTCCAGTGTGACATCCACCAACATCAACCATGCTGACATGTATCACCCTCCAGTGTGACATCCACCAACATCAACCATGTTGACATGTATCACCCTCCAGTGTGACATCCACCAACATCAACCATGCTGACATGTATCACCCTCCAGTGTGACATCCACCAACATCAACCATGTTGACATGTTGTATCACCCTCCAGTGTGACATCCACCAACATCAACCATGTTGACATGTATCACCCTCCAGTGTGACATCCACCAACATCAACCATGTTGACATGTATCACCCTCCAGTGTGACATCCACCAACATCAACCATGTTGACATGTTGTATCACCCTCCAGTGTGACATCCACCAACATCAACCATGTTGACATGTATCACCCTCCAGTGTGACATCCACCAACATCAACCATGTTGACATGTATCACCCTCCAGTGTGACATCCACCAACATCAACCATGTTGACATGTATCACCCTCCAGTGTGACATCCACCAGCATCAACCATGTTGACATGTATCACCCTCCAGTGTGACATCCACCAACATCAACCATGTTGACATGTATCACCCTTCAGTGTGACATCCACCAACATCAACCATGTTGACATGTATCACCCTCCAGTGTGACAACCACCAACATCAACCATGTTGACATGTATCACCCTCCAGTGTGACATCCACCAGCATCAACCATGTTGACATGTATCACCCTCCAGTGTGACATCCACCAACATCAACCATGTTGACATGTATCACCCTTCAGTGTGACATCCACCAACATCAACCATGTTGACATGTATCACCCTTCAGTGTGACAACCACCAACATCAACCATGTTGACATGTATCACCCTTCAGTGTGACAACCACCAACATCAACCATGTTGACATGTATCACCCTTCAGTGTGACAACCACCAACATCAACCATGTTGACATGTATCACCCTCCAGTGTGACATCCACCAACATCAACCATGTTGACATGTATCACCCTTCAGTGTGACATCCACCAACATCAACCATGTTGACATGTATCACCCTTCAGTGTGACAACCACCAACATCAACCATGTTGACATGTATCACCCTCCAGTGTGACATCCACCAACATCAACCATGTTGACATGTATCACCCTTCAGTGTGACATCCAACAACATCAACCATGTTGACATGTATCACCCTTCAGTGTGACAACCACCAACATCAACCATGTTGACATGTATCACCCTCCAGTGTGACAACCACCAACATCAACCATGTTGACATGTATCACCCTCCAGTGTGACATCCACCAACATCAACCATGTTGACATGTATCACCCTCCAGTGTGACAACCACCAACATCAACCATGTTGACATGTATCACCCTCCAGTGTGACATCCACCAACATCAACCATGTTGACATGTATCACCCTTCAGTGTGACATCCACCAACATCAACCATGTTGACATGTATCACCCTCCAGTGTGACAACCACCAACATCAACCATGTTGACATGTATCACCCTTCAGTGTGACATCCACCAACATCAACCATGTTGACATGTATCACCCTCCAGTGTGACAACCACCAACATCAACCATGTTGACATGTATCACCCTCCAGTGTGACAACCACCAACATCAACCATGTTGACATAAATACTGTCATTATTATACACAGTAACATATGTGTAAACTATCTAGGATGACACAAAAAAGTTTGACAAAGTGATTTAGGCAGCCACACTGTGTACCACTTAGAGCCAGTCAACTATACCAGGATCATTAAGACTTGTTCACCACAAGTCAAAAACACTTTAATCCCTAAAATAAATAGGGATTAAAATTAACTCTCAGAGCATAGAGAAGGAGATACAGACCTCTGTGTGTATGGTATAAATTATCCTTACCAACTAAGGCACTATGACTGGTTTTTTTATGTAGATTACTCCTGCTCAGAATGGCACATTGCTCTAACAGAAAAATAAATGGAAAAAACAAAGTACATGGGCGTGTCTACATTAAGAAGGTCTTGTTGGAAGGGACATAGATGAACTAAAGTGTCAAAAGGTTTGAGTTTCCCAGGGATTTAAACGTTTTCTTTAACGAGAATGTTACAGCCTGAAGAAACTCATATTATTGGGGTAACTAAGGAAATAGGTACTTACGAAGCTATTTTTTTTAAGAGTACACGATTAGCGCTTCTTTTTTATAATATAATAATAATAATAATAATAATAATAAAGAGTACACGAGGAGGACGAAAACACTTTCTTCACATTATTAACCTAGGAGGTATATATATATATATATATATATATATATATATATATATATATATATATATATATATATATATATATATATATATATATATATATATATATATATATATATATATATATATATATATATATATATATATATATATATATATATATATATATATATATATATATATATATATATATATATATATATATATATATATATATATATATATATATATATATATATATATATATATATATATATATATATATATATATATATATATATATATATATATATATATATATATATATATATATATATATATATATATATATATATATATATATATATATATATATTATGCAAAACAACCACTGTGAAAGAATAGAGAAATTCCAAGCGCTTTCGTGACTACTCACATTATCAAGGGACAAATAAGTAATGCGTCAAAGGAAGGCATATAAAGGGTCTAGACCACACCTCACTATCACATCCCACAACAAAGCAACATCTGACGCGCGACTCATAAGAAAGAGAACACTGCAGCAGGCTTGAAGGGTGATGGACTGATTACATCGTCTTCACATCTCTACTGCTCCTGCCTACTTTCTGTACTCGACTGAAGAAGCCTACTGTGTAGGCGAAACGTTTCGGAATAAAGTTGCCTAAATGTTGCCTATGTGTCTTATCTACCAACCTGTCGCATTATCACGTGTGTACTCACCTAGTTGAGGTTGCGGGGGTCGAGTCCGAGCTCCTGGCCCCGCCTCTTCACTGATCGCTACTAGGTCACTCTCCCTGAGCCGTGAGCTTTATCATACCTCTGCTTAAAGCTATGTATGGATCCTGCCTCCACTACATCGCTTCCCAAACTATTCCACTTACTGACTACTCTGTGGCTGAAGAAATACTTCCTAACATCCCTGTGGTTCATCTGTGTCTTCAGCTTCCAACTGTGTCCCCTTGTTACTGTGTCCAATCTCTGGAACATCCTGTCTTTGTCCACCTTGTCAATTCCTCTCAGTATTTTGTATGTCGTTATCATGTCCCCCCTATCTCTCCTGTCCTCCAGTGTCGTCAGGTTGATTTCCCTTAACCTCTCCTCGTAGGACATACCTCTTAGCTCTGGGACTAGTCTTGTTGCAAACCTTTGCACTTTCTCTAGTTTCTTTACGTGCTTGGCTAGGTGTGGGTTCCAAACTGGTGCCGCATACTCCAATATGGGCCTAACATACACGGTGTACAGGGTCCTGAATGATTCCTTATTAAGATGTCGGAATGCTGTTCTGAGGTTTGCTAGGCGCCCATATGCTGCAGCAGTTATTTGGTTGATGTGCGCTTCAGGAGATGTGCCTGGTGTTATACTCACCCCAAGATCTTTTTCCTTGAGTGAGGTTTGTAGTCTCTGACCCCCTAGACTGTACTCCGTCTGCGGCCTTCTTTGCCCTTCCCCAATCTTCATGACTTTGCACTTGGTGGGATTGAATTCCAGGAGCCAATTGCTGGACCAGGTCTGCAGCCTGTCCAGATCCCTTTGTAGTTCTGCCTGGTCTTCGATCGAGTGTATTCTTCTCATCAACTTCACGTCATCTGCAAACAGGGACACCTCAGAGTCTATTCCTTCCGTCATGTCGTTCACATGTGTGTGTGTGTATGTGTACTCACCTAGTTGTACTCACCTAGTTGAGGTTGCAGGGGTCGAGTCCAAGCTCCTGGCCCCGCCTCTTCACTGGTCGCTGGTGTGTGTGTGTGTGTGTGTATGAGTGTGCGCGCGTGTGTGTGTATGAGTGTGTGTGTGTGACTCAACAATCAATATTTGCACCAATAACTCATTACAGTTGTGACCGGGTGTGGAAATGTGAATTGCTCATTACTCTATAATTTGTTCATGATTGTAGCCATGTATAAACGTAAGTAACCATTCTTACAGGATTCATTACCTTTGTAACTTGTGAGTTCATTACCTTTGTACCTAGTTCAGCTATCAAAACTTTGGGGGCCCAGTCCCTGGACCCATTATGTACCTCTGTAATTTTTCGACTCCCACAGGATGGGTATGGGGTGAATAATAAAGATATTAAACTAACTAACTACCAACCTGTCGGTATTGTATACCATTTGATATTCATGTATACCCCTGCAGAGGATGGAAGCTTGTCCTGTCTATTACTGGTAATGTCCTTGATGGTCGTGGTTGTGGAGGTAGATACTTGGAATGAGGTATTGGAAAAGATGTTGGAAACGTGTTTGGCAATGGAGTTGGTGGGGAGGACTATGTATCTCTTCTCGGCAGTGTCTTCTCTGGGTGTGTTGAAGATGTTTAATGCCCGTCGTCTGCAGTCTCTGATGAAGTGACGAGGATAGTGGAGTTTAGAAAATACTTGTTCAATTATAGTGCATTCTTCCTCAAGAAACTCATTGCTGCAGATTCTGAGTGCGCGCAGGAAGAAGCCTATAATTACACCACGTTTAGTTTTGGTGTCGTGGTGAGAGTAGAAGTGGCGAAGATCGTTTTGGTTGGTGGGTTTTCGATAGACTTTAAAACGAAGTTCATGGTCAGCTTTGCAGAGAAGAACATCAAGGAAAGGAAGAGTGTTGTCGACTTCTTCTTCAAGTGTGAACTGGATTGAAGGCTCGACCTGGTTGAGCTTGTCTTGGAGAGCTTGAACATTGAAGCGTCTAGGAGTTATGAGGAGAATGTCGTCAACATAACGGAGCCAGGTGACAGACGAAGGAATAATGATGGAGAAACGCTCGGCTTCTAGATGTTCCATGTATAGGTTCGCCAGGACTGCACTGAGTGGCGAACCCATGGGTAGTCCAAAAGTCTGCTGAAAGAGGTGATTTTCGAAAGAGAAACACGTAAATTTTACACATAGTTCAACAAAGTCAATGAAATCACTGGCTGGAATAGGAAGATCAAATGAATTGTCAATTTTCCTGCGCAAGAGATCGATGGCTTGTGTAGTAGGTACTTTGGTGAATAGGGAAGTTACGTCAAGGCTGGAAAGTTTCTTGTTCCTGATGTTGATATTGCGAATGCGATTGAGATCATCCGAGTGTTTGAGATGTGCTGGACTGATAGTACCCAAGAATTTAGAGAGGTGTTTGGCGAGAATTCCTGAGAGCTGGTGGGGAGTACTTCCTATTCCCGAGGATATGGGCCTCAGTGGGATACCAGGCTTGTGAGTTTTTGGCAGGCCGTACATTCTGGCAGGTCTGGGGTTGCTGGGTATGGTGTGCAGAAGTTTCTTCCCTTGTTCTGAGCCCCTCAGAATGCGGCGAGTCCTTTGAAGAAAAGTTTTAGTAAGGTTGTCCACTTGGTTAGTTGTGAGAGGTTTGTAGGTATCTGGGTCATTAAGTAGATTGAGCATTTTGTTCCTGTAATCGTCAGTGTTCATGATAACAACACCACCTCCTTTATCAGCGGTGGTGACCTTGATGGTCGTGTCTTCTGCTAAACCTTTAAGTGCATTGATGTAACGTCGAGGTATGACTGGGGAGCTGCGTGTTGAGATGGCTGCTGAGATGATGCCTTGAAGATAGCCTTTTTGGCAATCGGAGTCATTGTGTCTGTAGTTTTTGACGATGAAATTGAGGTCTTGTTTTGGTTTCGTAATTCCTGTTGCGAATTTGAGGCCTAAGCTGAGGGCTTCAGTGGTTGACAGTGGACGAGATGAAAGATTTTGAATAATTTCAGGTCTTCCTCAACTTTTCAAATGACTATTATAGCAGAGAGTTTGTAGTTTCCTAGTAAGTCTGATCTTCTGTTGAACATGTCCTAAATAATCTACACATATGCTGCTGTGTATAATAATTTATGTAACTGTATTTATGTGTACCAGTACCTGGTACACATGTGTGTGTGTGTTTGTCAGTGCATGTGTACTTTCCTAATTGTACTCCTGGTTCCGCCTCTTCGCTGGTCGTTACTAGGTCCACTCTCTTCCTGCTGCAAGAACCTTGTCGTACCTCTGCTTAAAGCTATGTATGGACCCTGTGTGTGTGTGTATATATTCACCTATTTGTGGTTGCAGGGGTCGAGTCACAGCTCCTGGTCTCGTGTGTGTGCACTCACCTATTTGTGGGTCGAGACATAGCTCCTGGCCCTGCCTCTTCACTGGTCGCTACTAGGTCCTCTCTCTCCCTGCTCCATGAGCTTTATCATACCTCGTCGTAAAACTATGTATTGTTCCTGCCTCCACTGCATCGCTTGCCAGACTATTCCACTTCCTGACAACTCTATGAGTAAAGAAATACTTCCTAACACTTTCTTCGTAGGACATTTCCCTTAGCTCCAGAACCAGCCTTGTTGCAAACCTTTGCACTTTCTCTAATTTCTTGACGTGCTTGATTGACTAGGTGTGGGTTCCAAACTGGTGCTGCATACTCTAGTATGGGCCTGACGTACACGGTGTACAGAGTCTTGAACGATTTCTTACTGAGGTATCGGAACGCTGTTCTCATGCTTGCCAGGCGCCCATATGCTGCAGCAGTTATCTGGTTGATGTGTGCTTCAGATGTGCTGTGTGTATGTGTGTGTGTGTGTGTGTGTGTGTGTGTGTGTGTGTGTGTGTGTGTGTGTGTGTGTGTGTGTGTGTGTGTGTGTGTGTGTGTGTGCGTGTGCGTATGTGTGTGTGTGTATGTGTGTCACTCCCAGTATGTACGTGTATTTTTCAGTGTGTGTTCATCCTGTCTGTTATCAGAGAGGAAATCGTTAGTGTGATAAAGAGGTGAGAAAACTAGTTAATCGTCTCCAGATAAGAGTGACAGGAAATTTACTCTGCAAAGATATTTGTCTTAAGTTGACTTACCATAGTCGTTATGTACTGTAACTACACTGCTCAACAGGTTCACACTTTGATATAATATAATTGATTACTTAGTTATGACAGATCTCACTCATTTGATAGCTAACACTACATATGGTAGCTGATACTATACACGTAATTCTTAAGTTTATACATATGTTAGTTAATATTTAGGAGGGGTGTTAATGTTGCAGTTTAAAAACTGTAGTGTAAAGCACCCTTCTGGCAAGACAGTGATGGAGTGAATGATGGTGAAAGTTTTTCTTTTTCGGGCCACCCTGCCTTGGTGGGAATCGGCCAGTGTGATAATAAAAAAAAAAAATATCAGAGCTGAAACTATATGCATACTTCTCGGTTCCTTCCTGTGATAAATGTTATAACTACGACAATCACCAGACATCACAACTACGGCAAACATGATAAGCAAGATAAACCGGTCAAAGAATTTTTCAACATTTTTCAGGATCGTCTCTTAACCAGTGGTCGTGGCCACCGTCAGACCAGGTCAACCTACCTGGAGTTGATTTCTGGGGTCATGGCTTTCCCTGCCCCGTCCCAGACCAGGCCTCCCGGCTGGGGCGTAAGCCGGGAGGCCTGGTGAGAAACATTGGATCATAGACATAAGTTTATGACTCACGAAATCGTAATGACACGATTGCAAACAAACCATACCACGGGTGGGGTTTGAACCCGCGGTCAGAGAGTCTCAAAACTCCAGACCGTCGCGTTAGCCACTGGACCAGCTAGCCACAATAAGATTCGTCCAACTAGGTATATTTCTACACCATAGGAAGGTTAGCATAGGCACCACTGTGACCACAAATGCAGGAAATATACCTAGAAATATACCTAGTTGGATGAATCTTATTGTGGTTAGCTGGCCCAGTGGCTAACGCGACGGTCTGGAGTTTTGAGACTCTCTGATCGCAGGTTCAAACCCCACCCGTGGTATGGTCTAAGTGTATGATTGCTAGCGGCTTGGCTGATAGTGTCCTCAGCTCACACACTGAGGGATCCAGGATCGATCACTGGCACGGGTGGAAACGTTGGGCATTTTCCCTTACACCTACTGCCCCTGTTCACCTAGCAATAAGTAGGTACCTGAGTGACAGTCGACTGGTGTGGGTGACATCCTGGGGGACAAGATTAGCTTTAGTTGCCCAAAATGCTCTGCATAACAAGGGGTGTTCTATATAGTATGTCAGTGATGTTAGCTAGATCTGTAATACTTGTTATATCATGTACTGGGGAAAATAAAGATTATTATTATTATTATTATTATTATTATTATTATTATTATTATTATTATTATTATTATTAAACAGAAGTGTTTCTTCTTTTTAGGTTTAGTAATTCACGCAAGAGACATGGTTTATTATTATTATTATTATTATTATTATTACTGTTATTAAGAACAATAAGCAAATGTGATAAATGGTTTAAAACCGACAAGTTTAAGAATGAGACACTTATGCAACATATGGGAATCTTTACTGAAGAAACGTTTCGCCACACAGTGGCTTCATCAGTCCAATACAAGATTGATGGACTGAACACATCGACTCCAGGCTGAGGGACTGATTACCTCAAACTCCTCCTCTCCTTACACCCTTCTGATTTGTATGAACTGATGAAGCCACTGTGTGGCGAAACGTTTCTTCAGTAAAGATTCCCATATGTTGCATAAGTGTCTCATTCTTCAACAATAAGCAAGTTATGGAGATCGTGAGAGGCGCCCCGGAGTGTACCATGGAGTCAGTGGTGACCTATACACAAATAACCCGCACATAAAAGACAGAAGCTTACGACGACGTTTCGGTCCGACTTGGACCATTGACAAAGTCACACTAACAGAGGAGGAGCAGGACGGCTATATATAGGCAGGAAGAGGTGGAGGTAGTAGTAGTGGTAGTAGTAGTAGTAGTAGTAGTAGTACAAGAATTGTATATAATACCGACAGGATGAAATGACACATGCACAACACCCGGGCATCCCCACCGTAGACGTTTCGCCATCCAGCCAGCCACTGGATGGCGAAACGTCCACAACAAAGACAACCAGACGCCGCACATGTGTCTAATTTCATCAGTACTACTACCACTACTACTACCTCCACCTCTTCCTGCCTATATATAGCCGTCCTGCTCCTCCTCTGTTAGTGTGACTTTGTCAATGGTCCAAGTCGGACCGAAACGTCGTCGTAAGCTTCTGTCTTTTATGTGCGGGTTATTTGTGTATCGTTCCAGTCACGGTATTGTGCCTTTTTGTTATTTATTAGTGGTGACCTACATGTGTTGACCGTATCCGCCACTGTGACTCACTTTAATACTGCAGGAGCGTGGCTCAGTTTGATGGTCCGTTGGTTATTAATTAATGTCCTTTATGACTGGTCTCACACACACACACACACACACACTTCCTGCAGGAGGTTCAGTGGGACAGAGAAATGGTAGGAAAATCAGTAAACGAGATGATGGAATATGTGGCAACAAAGTGCAAGGAGGCAGAGGAAAGTTTTGTTCCCAAGGGAAACAGAAATAATAGGAAGACCAAGACGAGTCCTTGGTTTACCCGAAGGTGTAGGGAGGCAAAAGCTAAGTGCAACAGAGAATGGAAAAGGTACAGGAGGCATAGGACCCAGGAAAACAAGGAGATTAGTAGAAGAGCCAGAAACGAGTATGCGCAGATAAGGAGGGAGGCCCAGAGACAGTATGAAAACGACATAGCATCGAAAGTCAAATCTGACCCGAAACTGCTGTATAGCCACATTAGGAAGAAGACAACAGTCAAGGACCAGGTGATAAGGCTGAGGAAAGAAGGTGGGGAACTCACAAGAAACGATCAAGAGGTATGTGAGGAGCTCAACACGAGATTTAAGGAAGTATTTACAGTAGAGACAGGAAGGACTCTGGGGGGACAGACCAGATGGGGACACCAACAAGGAATACACCAACAAGTGTTGGACGACATACATACAGATGAGGAGGAGGTGAAGAAACTGCTAAGGGACATCGATACCTCAAAGGCAATGGGACCGGACAACATCTCTCCATGGGTCCTTAGAGAGGGAGCAGATATGTTGTGCGTACCACTTACCACAATCTTCAACACATCCCTGGAAACTGGGCAACTACCTGAGGTATGGAAGACAGCAAATGTAGTTCCCATTTTCAAAAAAGGAGACAGAAAAGAGGCACTAAACTATAGACCTGTGTCATTGACGTGTATAGTATGCAAAATTATGGAGAAGATTATCAGGAGGAGAGTGGTGGAGCACCTGGAACGGAACAGGAGTATAAATGCCAACCAGCACGGATTCACGGAAGGCAAATCCTGTGTCACAAACCTTCTGGAGTTTTATGATAAAATAACAGAAGTAAGACAAGAGAGAGAGGGGTGGGTTGATTGCATCTTCTTGGACTGCAAGAAGGCCTTTGACACAGTTCCTCACAAGAGATTAGTGCAGAAGCTAGAGCATCAGGCGCATATAACAGGAAGGGCACTGCAATGGATCAGAGAATACCTGACAGGGAGGCAACAACGAGTCATGGTACGTAATGATGTATCACAGTGGGCACCTGTGACGAGCGGGGTCCCACAGGGGTCGGTCCTAGGACCAGTGCTATTTTTGGTATATGTGAACGACATGACGGAAGGGTTAGACTCAGAAGTGTCCCTGTTTGCAGATGATGTGAAGTTAATGAGGAGAATTAAATCTGATGAGGACCAGGCAGGACTTCAAAGAGACCTGGACAGACTGGACACCTGGTCCAGCAAATGGCTTCTCGAATTTAATCCTGCCAAATGCAAAGTCATGAAGATAGGGGAAGGGCACAGAAGACCACAGACAGAGTATAGGCTAGGTGGCCAAAGACTGCAAACCTCACTCAAGGAGAAAGATCTTGGGGTGAGTATAACACCGAGCATGTCTCCGGAAGCACACATCAATCAGATAACTGCTGCAGCATATGGGCGCCTGGCAAACCTGAGAACAGCATTCCGACACCTTAGTAAGGAATCATTCAAGACACTGTACACCGTGTATGTCAGGCCCATACTGGAGTATGCAGCACCTGTTTGGAACCCGCACTTGATAAAGCACGTCAAGAAACTAGAGAAAGTACAAAGGTTTGCAACAAGGTTAGTTCCAGAGCTAAGGGGAATGTCCTATGAAGAAAGATTAAGGGAAATCGGCCTGACGATACTGGAGGACAGGAGGGTCAGGGGAGACATGATAACGACATATAAAATACTGCGTGGAATAGACAAGGTGGACAAGGACAGGATGTTCCAGGGAGGGGACACAGAAACAAGAGGCCACAATTGGAAGTTGAAGACACAAATGAGTCAGAGAGATAGTAGGAAGTATTTCTTCAGTCATAGAGTTGTAAGGCAGTGGAATAGCCTAGAAAATGACGTAGTGGAGGCAGGAACCATACACAGTTTTAAGACGAGGTTTGATAAAGCTCATGGAGCGGGGAGAGAGAGGGTCTAGTAGCAACCGGTGAAGAGGCGGGGCCAGGAGCTAGGACTCGACCCCTGCAACCACAAATAGGTGAGTACAAATAGGTGAGTACACACACACACACACACACACACACACACACACACACACACACACACACACACACACACACACACACACACACACACACACACACACACACAGACATACACACACATACACACATACACACACATACACACACACCCACCCACCCACACAAAGGGGAGACATGATAACGACATACAAAATACTGCGTGGAATAGAAAAGGTAGACAGAGACAGGTTGTTCCAGAGAGGGGACACAGAAACAAGGGGTCACAATTGGAAGCTGAAGACTCAGACGAGTCAGAGGGACGTTAGGAAGTATTTCTTCAGTCATAGAGTCTTCAGGAAGTGGAATAGCCTAACAAGTGATGTAATGGAGGCAGGAACCATACATAGCATTAAGACGAGGTATGACAAAGCTCTGGAAACAGAGATAGAGAGGACCTAGTAGCGATCAGTGGAAAGGCGGGGCCAGGAGCTGAGTCACGACCCCTGCAACCACAATTAGGTGAGTACACACACACATACAAACACAGGTATTTCTTCAGCCATACAGTTGTCAGGAAGTGGAACAATCTGGAGAGTGGTGTAGTGGAGGCAGGGTCCATACATAGCTGTAAAAAGAGATACGATAAAGGTCATGGAGCAGGGAGAGAGTGGACCTAGAAGTGACCAGCAAAGAGGCGGAACCAGGAGCTGTGAATCGACCCCTGTAACCACAAATAGGTAAGTACACACTCAAGGGATTGAGAGCATCATTGCAGTAACATGAGAGGAAATGACCCAACTGACAAATTTTCAGAGACTTCAGTGGTACTCGAAGGAAAAGAACTGCCAAATCAAATTGACATTCAAGAGAGAAATGGTATAAAACAAGATTCTGCAGAGGAAACCACGGTTAAAGGATTCCCCAAAATACCAGCGAGTGTACCTTAACTGCGACAGGACATAAGAAGAATGAGAACAACTGAGGAACAGAGTAAGAAGGCTCCAGAGGCAGGAAGGGGGAACAGAGCAGATACTGACAGACAGGGAAGCACAGCCTCAGGGGAACAACAAAAACAACTGCCCACAGAACTATCCACAGCATCTCCTCAACCACTACCAAACACAACCAGAAACAAACCAAATTCCACACCCACAGTCTGAACCATCCCCTCCCACCCCCTGAATACAGCTCTGGAAAGGAAGCCGAAGGTGTAGTAGACCGACTCAGGTGGAACAACAAATAAGAGTGACGAGTGGCAGGAAAAATTTTATGAGACATCCCTGGACATCATAGCACTCACAGAGACAAAGCTATAGGGATGATGAATGCAGTCTTCCTAACTGGATATCAGATCCTGAAGAAAGACAGGGGAAACAGAGGGGGGGAGGAGGAGTTGCACTGCTCATCAAAGACCATTGGAATTTTGAGATGAGAGGACCGAAACGTCGTCGTAAGCTCCTCTCTTCTATGTGCGGGTTATTTGTATACACAACCAGAGAGAGAGAGAGAGACAGGAGTTGAGGAACAAGCAAGGCTGGACCTCGTATTCGCCTTGAACAGTTCAGACATAGGGGAAATCACACACGAAACGCCCGTCAGCGCTAGCGATCATGTGGTCCTGAGTTTCGAGTACACAGTAAAGTTAACAATAAAAAGTGAAGCAACACGAGAAGGACGGGAGAAACCAAACTTCCAGAAAGGGTACAACACATGTATGAGTCAACTCCTGCACGAGATGCAGTGGGTAAGAACGCTAGAAGAGAAGACAGTAAACGAAATGATGGAACTTGTAGCCACAAAGTGCAGGGAGACGGAAGAGAAGCTCGTGCCAAGGAGCAACAGAAACAATGGGAAGATCCCATGGGAAGAGCCCATGGTTTCCAGGAGGTGTGGAGAATCCAAAGTCAAGTGTACTAAAGCATAGAAAAAATATAGAAGCAAAGGCAGTAGATCAAGGAATACCTGACAAGAAGGAAACCAAGGATGTTGGTGCTTGACGAGGTATCAGTGGGGTGAATGTATCTAGTGGGGTTCCAAAAGGATCAGTCCTAGGTCCGGTGCTGTTTCTAGTATATGTGAATGACATGACAGAAGGGACAGATTCAGAGGTGTCCCTCTTCGCAGATGATATAAAGCTAATGAGGAGAATACAAGTGGACTAGGATCAGGTAAACCTACAAGGAGCTGTGGACAGGCTGCAGGCCTGGTCCGACAAATGGCTCCTGGAGTTTAACCCTAGTAAGTACAAAGTCATGAAGTTTGGGGAAGGACAAAGAAGACCGCAGACGGAGTACAGCCTAGGAGGTCATTTGCTCCAAAACTCCCTAAAGGAAAAGGATCTTGGGGCGAGTATAATACCGAGCACATCTCCTGAAATGCACATCAACCAAATAACTACTGCAGCATATGGGCGCCTGACAAACCTCGGTACGGAATCGTTCAAGACTGTACACCGTGTATGCAGCACCAGTTTGCAACCCACACCTGGTCAAGCACGTCAAGAAATTAGAGAAAGTGCAAAAGTTTACAACAAGACTAGTCCCGGAGCTAAGAGGAATGTCCAGCGAAGAAAGGTTAAGGGAAATCGACCTGACGAAACTGGAGGGCAGGAGGGTTAGGGGAGACACGATAACGACATACAAAATACTGCTTGGAATAGATAAGGTGGACAGAGACAGGATGTTCCAGAGAGGGGACACAGAAACAAGGGGTCACAATTGGAGGTTGAAGAGTCAGATGAGTCAAAGGTATGTTGGGAAGTATTTCTTCAGTCATAGAGTTGTCAGGAAGTGGAATGGTCTGGAAAGTGACGTAGTGGAGGCAAGATCCATACATAGTTTTAAGATGAGGTATGATAAACCAGTGGAGCAGGAAGAGAGAGGACCTAGTAGCGACAAGTGAAGAAGTGGGGTCAGGAGCTATGAATCGACCCCTGCAACCACAATTAGGAGAGCACACACAGTACGCAGCATTAGAGGGAACATTATTACGATATACAAAATACTGATAGAAATTAAGTGTGGACAGTGCGAGTTTTTTTTGAGAGGTGGGTCATATGTACACGAGGACATAGCTGGAAGTTAAACACGCAGATGAGTTACTGGAATGATAGGAAATACTTCTTCAGCCTTGGAGTATTCAGCAGGTGGAATGACCTAGATAGTCTGGATCCTGTCTGCTCACACATACAGGAGAGTGTGAGCTCTGTAGCGGCCAGCGGAGAAGCAGGGCCAAGAGCTAGGACTTGGCCCCTGCAAACGCAAATGAGTACTTATGACCTGCTAGAATGAATAGCAGTGTCATCAGTCAGTGTCAGCTGACAGTGTTAGCAGACAGTGTCAACTGGCAGTGTCAGCAAACAGTGTTAGCAGGCAGTGTCAGCAAGCAGTGTAAGCAGGCAGTGTCAGCAAGCAGTGTTAGCAGGCAGTGTCAGCAAGCAGTGTAAGCAGGCAGTGTCAGCAAGCAGTGTAAGCAGGCAGTGTCAGCAAGCAGTGTTAGCAGACAGTGTCAGCAAGCAGTGTAAGCAAGCAGTGTCTTCCTCAGGGGTGTCTCAACACAAGTTGACCTAACTTACTATGAGTCCACACTCGATTTTAACTTGTAACACAAGTCTAGATACTCAGTTATAACTTGTAACACAAGTCTAGATACTCAGTTATAACTTGTAACACAAGTCTAGACACTCAGTTATAACTTGTAACACAAGTCTAGACACTCAGTTATAACTTGTAACACAAGTCTAGACACTCAGTTATAACTTGTAACTCAAGTCTAGATACTCAGTTATAACTTGTAACTCAAGTCTAGATACTCAGTTATAACTTGTAACACAAGTCTAGATACTCAGTTATAACTTGTAACACAAGTCTAGATACTCAGTTATAACTTGTAACTCAAGTCTAGATACTCAGTTATAACTTGTAACTCAAGTCTAGATACTCAGTTATAACTTGTAACTCAAGTCTAGATACTCAGTTATAACTTGTAACACAAGTCTAGATACTCAGTTATAACTTGTAACTCAAGTCTAGATACTCAGTTATAACTTGTAACTCAAGTCTAGATACTCAGTTATAACTTGTAACACAAGTCTACATACTCAGTTATAACTTGTAACTCAAGTCTAGATACTCAGTTATAACTTGTAACACAAGTCTAGACACTCAGTTATAACTTGTAACTCAAGTCTAGATACTCAGTTATAACTTGTAAGATACTCTAACTTGTAACACAAGTCTAGATACTCAGTTATAACTTGTAACACAAGTCTAGATACTCAGTTATAACTTGTAACACAAGTCTAGATACTCAGTTATAACTTGTAACACAAGTCTAGATACTCAGTTATAACTTGTAACACAAGTCTAGACACTCAGTTATAACTTGTAACACAAGTCTAGATACTCAGTTATAACTTGTAACACAAGTCTAGATACTCAGTTATAACTTGTAACACAAGTCTACATACTCAGTTATAACTTGTAACACAAGTCTAGATACTCAGTTATAACTTGTAACACAAGTCTAGATACTCAGTTATAACTTGTAACACAAGTCTAGATACTCAGTTATAACTTGTAACACAAGTCTAGATACTCAGTTATAACTTGTAACACAAGTCTAGATACTCAGTTATAACTTGTAACACAAGTCTAGACACTCAGTTATAACTTGTAACACAAGTCTAGACACTCAGTTATAACTTGTAACACAAGTCTAGACACTCAGTTATAACTTGTAACACAAGTCTAGATACTCAGTTATAACTTGTAACACAAGTCTAGATACTCAGTTATAACTTGTAACACAAGTCTACATACTCAGTTATAACTTGTAACACAAGTCTAGATACTCAGTTATAACTTGTAACACAAGTCTAGATACTCAGTTATAACTTGTAACATAAGTCTAGATACTCAGTTATAACTTGTAACACAAGTCTAGATACTCAGTTATAACTTGTAACACAAGTCTAGATACTCAGTTATAACTTGTAACACAAGTCTAGACACTCAGTTATAACTTGTAACACAAGTCTAGACACTCAGTTATAACTTGTAACACAAGTCTAGACACTCAGTTATAACTTGTAACACAAGTCTAGATACTCAGTTATAACTTGTAACACAAGTCTAGATACTCAGTTATAACTTGTAACACAAGTCTAGACACTCAGTTATAACTTGTAACACAAGTCTAGACACTTAGTTATAAGTTGAAACAGAATAATTGAGGTCCAATTGTGTAGAATTTCCTGTACAACAGATCTACTGTTAGCTAGAGTAATAGGTGGATAAACAAGAAGAAACAGGCAGATGAACAGAAATAAACAGACAGGTGAACGGAAGAAACAAGTAGATGAACAGAAAGAAACAGGGCAGGTAAACAGAAATAAACAGGTAGGTGAACAGAGAGAAACAAGCAGGTGAACAGAAAAAACAGGGCAGGTAAAAAGAAACAAACAGGTGGGTAAACAGGAAGAAACAGACAAGTGAACAAAAAGAAACGCGCAGGTAAGCAGAAAGACATAGACGAGTAAACAGAAAGAAACGGGCAGGTAAACAGAAACAGATGGTTGAACAGAAAAAAGGGCAGGCGAGGACAAACAGGTAAACAGAAGCTGATGAACAGAGAGATATGCATGTAAACAGAAAAAACAGAGAAGCAAGTGGAAAGAAACAGGCAGATGAACATAAACACTTTGGGCTCACAAATGAGGGGACCCGGATTCGATCCCGGTACGAGTGTAAACGTTGCGCATATTTCCTTACAACTGTTGTTGTTGTTGTTCACCTGGTGGTAAGTAGGTACCTTACCACCAGGTGTGGGCTGCAGGTGTAGGCTGCAGGTGTGGGCTGCGAGTGTGAGCAGCTCCGAGTGTGGGCTGCAGGTGTGGGCTGCGAGTGTGAGCTCCGAGTGTGGGCTGCAGGTGTGGGCTGGCAGAGGGCCATCCCCCCCCTAACATGAACCTGCACTACAAGTGATATTTAAGGTTACAGATGCACTCAGTTCAGTGAACTTGGGCCAGGATTCCTCCTCGGTAATGTTACTGGCCTCGCTCTCTTAAATAGGCTCCTCCTTCCTTCTCCTCCTCTTTAGGCTCCACCTCCTTTCTTCTTTCTTTTCATCATCGATATCCCTATTTACGTAAATTTTCTCAAGGCTACAGTAGATCGTTAAGCTAGTTTTGGTAAGAGGTGGACCCCGTCCTATACATACACACACACATACACACACACACACACACACACACACACACACACATACACACACACACACACACACACATATATATATATATATATATATATATATATATATATATATATATATATATATATATATATATATATATATACATATATATATATATATATATATATATATATATATATATATATATATATATATATATATATATATATATATATATAATAAATGTATGAAAGAGGGGAAGGTACCTTGGGATTGGCGGAGAGCATGTATAGTCCCTTTATATAAAGGGAAAGGGGACAAAAGAGATTGTAAAAATTATAGAGGAATAAGTTTACTGATAATACCAGGAAAAGTATACGGTAGGGTTATAATTGAAAGAATTAGAGGTAAGACAGAATGTAGGATTGCGGATGAGCAAGGAGGTTTCAGAGTGGGTAGGGGATGTGTAGATCAAGTGTTTACATTGAAGCATATATGTGAACAGTATTTAGATAAAGGTAGGGAAGTTTTTATTGGATTTATGGATTTAGAAAAGGCATATGATAGAGTGGATAGAGGAGCAATGTGGCAGATGTTGCAAGTATATGGAATAGGTGGTAAGTTATTAAATGCTGTAGTTTTTATGAGGATAGTGAGGCTCAGGTTAGGGTGTGTAGAAGAGAGGGAGAATACTTCTCGGTAAAAGTAGGTCTTAGACAGGGATGTGTAATGTCACCATGGTTGTTTAATATATTTATAGATGTGGTTGTAAAAGAAGTAAATGCTAGGGTGTTCGGGAGAGGGGTGGGATTAAATTATGGGGAATCAAATTCAAAATTGGAATTGACACAGTTACTTTTTGCTGATGATACTGTGCTTATGGGAGATTCTAAAGAAAAATTGCAAAGGTTAGTGGATGAGTGTGTTAGTGGGAGTGTGTGTAAAGGTAGAAAGTTGAAAGTGAACATAGAAAAGAGTAAGGTGATGAGGGTATCAAATGATTTATATAAAGAAAATTTGGATATCAAAT
This sequence comes from Cherax quadricarinatus, assembly GCF_038502225.1. Lineage (NCBI taxonomy): Eukaryota > Metazoa > Arthropoda > Malacostraca > Decapoda > Parastacidae > Cherax > Cherax quadricarinatus. Next base: position 17,540,274 of record NC_091371.1, on the reverse strand, counting down.
TGGGGAGGAGGAGTATGGAAGAAGTGAATGTTTTCAGATACTTGGGAGTTGACGTGTCGGCGGATGGATTTATGAAGGATGAGGTTAATCATAGAATTGATGAGGGAAAAAAGGTGAGTGGTGCGTTGAGGTATATGTGGAGTCAAAAAACGTTATCTATGGAGGCAAAGAAGTGAATGTATGAAAGTATAGTAGTACCAACACTCTTATATGGGTGTGAAACTTGGGTGGTAAATGCAGCAGCGAGGAGACGGTTGGAGGCAGTGGAGATGTCCTGTCTAAGGGCAATGTGTGGTGTAAATAGTATGCAGAAAATTCGGAGTGTGGAAATTAGGAAAAGGTGTGGAGTTAATAAAAGTATTAGTCAGAGGGCAGAAGGGGGGTTGTTGAGGTGGTTTGGTCATTTAGAGAGAATGGATCAAAGTAGAATGACATTGAAAGAATATAAATCTATAGGGGAAGGAAGGCGGGGTAGGGGTCGTCCTCGAAAGGGTTGGAGAGAGGGGGTAAAGGAGGTTTTGTGGGCAAGGGGCTTGAACTTCCAGCAAGCGTGCGTGAGCGTGTTAGATAGGAGTGAATGGAGACGAATGGTACTTGGGACATGACGATCTGTTGGAGTGTGAGCAGGGTAATATTTAGTGAAGGGATTCAGGGAAACCGGTTATTTTCATATAGTCGGACTTGAGTCCTGGAAATGGGAAGTACAATGCCTGCACTTTAAAGGAGGGGTTTGGGATATTGGCAGTTTGGAGGGATATGTTGTGTATCTTTATACGTATATGCTTCTAAACTGTTGTATTCTGAGCACCTCTGCAAAAACAGTGATAATGTGCGAGTGTGGTGAAAGTGTTGAATGATGATGAAAGTATTTTCTTTTTGGGGATTTTCTTTCTTTTTTGGGTCACCCTGCCTCGGTGGGAGACGGCCGACTTGTTGAAAATATATATATATATATATATATATATATATATATATATATATATATATATATATATATATATATATATATATATATATATATATATATATATATATATATATATGTCGTGCCGAATATGTAAAACTGGTCAGTTAGCAAGAACTCATTTAAAATTAAGTCCTTTCTAAAATTTTCTCTTGATACGTTTAAAGATATATTTTTTTCATTAATGTTAATGTAAAAAAATTTAATTTTACTCCATAAGAATCTTAGAAAACTTACCTAACCTTATTATAAGAAGAACAATTTATTTTAGCCTAACCCAACTAAATATATTTTGGATTTCTTTTCAATAATTTAATACTAAACAAACACAGTGAAATATATTTTTTTCGTTAGGTTCAGAATGATTTTGGCGAAATTATTGCATACACAAATTTTAGCTTGTCCTATAAGGCAAGATGAGCGTTGCTATTTAAGCCAAGATGGCAAGTTCTGCCATCTCCTATTGGTAAAAAAAATATATTAAAAGATGGGGTGGTAGGGGAAGTGGAATATTCAAACGGCTTCAGGAAGAAATCCATATATTCTTCCTTTTTATGCACTTCTCCGAGGCTTTGGGTCCCACAATTTACACCAGAGGTGGACCCCATCATATATATATATATATATATATATATATATATATATATATATATATATATATATATATATATATATATATATATATATATATGTATATATATATAATATATATATATATATCAGACAGTATATTACTTTTTCGAAAAAATAGTTTAGAACAATAATAATAATAATAATAATAATAATAATAATAATAATAATAATAGTAATTTCAGATGGTAATGTGGTGGCTGAAGTCACCGTTCTGATAAGTCTGGCTTAAATGAGTTTGTTACAGATTAAGTTTGAGTGTCGAGGTTGTCAAGTGAAGGGAAGAAGAGTTTGGTCGTGTGGAGACAGTGAAGTTAGACAGGTTCATGATGATAAATATCTGGGGTGGATGGAAGGAGGCGTAGAAGGAACACTTGATAAAGAGGGTGTGAACGAGGTTTTGAGCATACAACATCATTAGTGAGTGAGCTAGATCAAGGTGGAGGAGAACTGTTTTTTTGTGGGGGATTTGACGTGCTGCTAGAGTAATAATGTGTAAAAAATGTAAAGGCATTAGTGGAAACTAGTATACTCTTAGTTGAAAAAGTGATACTGGCTTATGAGTTGTTGATAGATCTCATGTTTGCTGTTTTGGAAAGACAGCTAGGGAGCGAGTGATGGTAAATGTGTTACCTTTATATATATATATATATATATATATATATATATATATATATATATATATATATATATATATATATATATATATATATATATATATATATATATATATATATATATATATATATATATATATATATATATATATATATATATCACACCATACCTTGGTGGAAATGGGTGAATAGATTTTGTCGTTGACTAAAAAGCTTGTGAAAAAATAGTATTTGAAATTAACAATAATGAGGATTATCATTTAAAGAAGATAATGTAAGAGAAAGAAATGTTGATGACATTCTCTGATACTTTCTTAGTACATTCACGATGACAGTAATTAGACTGTCACTGGGTATATACGGTGTCAGGTGTATGTCTCGGTATATATACATTGAACGTGTATATCTCCGTGTATGTATGTTGAAAGATGTTAATTTCAGTGTATGTACATTGGGAGATATATATTTTAGTGTATATGCACTGGGAGGTTTATATATCTTATATATATTAGTGTATATATATTGACATTTGGCCTGGTAGACGAAGCTCTCGCCCCTCACGATGAGGGTCCGTGGTTCGATTCCCGGCAAGGGTGAAAACAATGGGCGTGTTTCCTTACACCTGTCGTCCCTGTTCACCCATCAGTAAATTAGGTACCTGGGTGTTAGTCGACTAGAAACTAAACTGACATGTTAACTAGAAACTAAACTGACATGTTAACTAGAAACTAAACTGACATGTTAACTAGAAACTAAACTGTCATATTAACTAGAAACTAAACTGTCATATTAACTAGAAACTAAACTGTAATATTAACTAGAAACTAAACTGTCATATTAACTAGAAACTAAACTGTAATATTAACTAGAAACTAAACTGTAATATTAACTAGAAACTAAACTGTCATATTAACTAGAAACTAAACTGTCATATTAACTAGAAACTAAACTGTCATATTAACTAGAAACTAAACTGTCATATTAACTAGAAACTAAACTGTAATATTAACTAGAAACTAAACTGTAATATTAACTAGAAACTAAACTGTCATATTAACTAGAAACTAAACTGTAATATTAACTAGAAACTAAACTGTCATATTAACTAGAAACTAAACTGTAATATTAACTAGAAACTAAACTGTAATATTAACTAGAAACTAAACTCTAATATTAACTAGAAACTAAACTGTAATATTAACTAGAAACTAAACTGTCATATTAACTAGAAACTAAACTGTAATATTAACTAGAAACTAAACTGTAATATTAACTAGAAACTAAACTGTAATATTAACTAGAAACTAAACTGTAATATTAACTAGAAACTAAACTGTCATATTAACTAGAAACTAAACTGTAATATTAACTAGAAACTAAACTGTCATATTAACTAGAAACTAAACTGTCATATTAACTAGAAACTAAACTGTCATATTAACTAGAAACTAAACTGTAATATTAACTAGCGACTGAACTGCCATATTAACTTAAAACTGAACTGTAATATTAACTAGCGACTGAACTGTCATATTAACTAGCGACTGAACTGTCATATTAACTATCGACTGAACTGTCATATTAACTAGCGACTGAACTGTCATATTAACTAGCGACTGAACTGTCATATTAACTAGCGACTGAACTGTCATATTAACTAGCGACTGAACTGTCATATTAATTAGCGACTGAACTGTCATATTAACTAGCGACTGAACTGTCATATTAACTAGAGACTGAACTGTCATATTAACTAGCGACTTAACTGTCATATTAACTAGCGACTGAACTGTCATATTAACTAGAGACTGAACTGTCATATTAACTAGCGACTGAACTGTCATATTAACTAGCGACTGAACTGTCATATTAACTAGAGGCTAGAAATTGAGCTAATCTGTTAATTAGAGACTAAACTAACATGTTGGGTAGAGAGTGAGGTTTGTTAGTATTGTGTTAGCACGGGAGAAGAGGACGTGTGTACAACATGGCTGTTACAGAGTTACTGTCAGTCTGTAAGACTTGCTTCCTCTACAAACAGAACTCACTTAACGTTTATATATGAAGGTTTTTGGAAGCTACTAATATGATTGTGAGGACTACAAGATGATGTCAGTTGTGGGGTAATTGTATTTATGTCCCGACTGTGTAAAACGAAAAATGTTTCAGTGGTGTTATTTTATGATGAAGGTTAAGCAGTGTACTAGCGAGGCTGTGTTGATGTTACAGTGTAAGATATGGAAATATAAACACAAATGCAGTATAATGTGATCCTTTATTGACAACGTTTCACCCACACAGTGGGCTTTTTCAAGTCACACACGGATCCGTGTGTGACTTGAAAAAGCCCACTGTGTGGGTGAAACGTTGTCAATAAAGGATCACATTATACTGCATTTGTGTGTATATTTCCATTGTGTCGGTATTTTATACCATTTATTTCCACAGTGTAAGATATGGAGTACTTAGAATTGTTTAAACAATTGTTACTTTATATCTTTTTAACTAATATTATTATCAAAGATTGTTGTTAAATTTGGAGTTTTTTTTGGGGGGTTATGGTGTGACTGAGTCACTGTTTTGAGTTTCTTTGTGTTCTTATTGTGTTGTACACGTATGATACACACTACTTACAAGATGAAGAATCAGACCCATGTGCAACATCTGGGTATCATTATTTGTAGACGTTTCGCTATCCAGTGGCTTTATCAGTACAAGGATATAATGTGAAGAATGTACAACTGTATTCAAAAGACGAGGTAATGAGTGCCTCAGCCTTGAAGTTGGTGAAGAGCACTGTACCACGGTGCTCTTCAACTCGGACTGAAAAATTTCATTACCTAAAAGTCTACATGGCTACCAGCTATGGTCTGTTTGTCTTTATCTGTGATTTACATAGTTTCCAGCTATTGTTTATAAATGCCAGTTGTGGTATACAAGTTTCCAGCTATTGTTTATAAATGCCAGTTGTGGTATACAAGTTTCCAGCTATTGTTTATAAATGCCAGTTGTGGTATACAAGTTTCCAGCTATTGTTTATAAATGCCAGTTGTGGTATACAAGTTTCCAGCTATTGTTTATAAATGCCAGTTGTGGTATACAAGTTTCCAGCTATTGTTTATAAATGCCAGTTGTGGTATACAAGTTTCCAGCTATTGTTTATAAATGCCAGTTGTGGTATACAAGTTTCCAGCTATTGTTTATAAATGCCAGTTGTGGTATACAAGTTTCCAGCTATTGTTTATAAATGCCAGTTGTGGTATACAAGTTTCCAGCTATTGTTTATAAATGCCAGTTGTGGTATACAAGTTTCCAGCTATTGTTTATAAATGCCAGTTGTGGTATACAAGTTTCCAGCTATTGTTTATAAATGCCAGTTGTGGTATACAAGTTTCCAGCTATTGTTTATAAATGCCAGTTGTGGTATACAAGTTTCCAGCTATTGTTTATAAATGCCAGTTGTGGTATACAAGTTTCCAGCTATTGTTTATAAATGCCAGTTGTGGTATACAAGTTTCCAGCTATTGTTTATAAATGCCAGTTGTGGTATACAAGTTTCCAGCTATTGTTTATAAATGCCAGTTGTGGTATACAAGTTTCCAGCTATTGTTTATAAATGCCAGTTGTGGTATACAAGTTTCCAGCTATTGTTTATAAATGCCAGTTGTGGTATACAAGTTTCCAGCTATTGTTTATAAATGCCAGTTGTGGTATACAAGTTTCCAGCTATTGTTTATAAATGCCAGTTGTGGTATACAAGTTTCCAGCTATTGTTTATAAATGCCAGTTGTGGTATACAAGTTTCCAGCTATTGTTTATAAATACCAGTTGTGGTATACAAGTTTCCAGCTATTGTTTATAAATGCCAGTTGTGGTATACAAGTTTCCAGCTATTGTTTATAAATGCCAGTTGTGGTATACAAGTTTCCAGCTATTGTTTATAAATGCCAGTTGTGGTATACAAGTTTTCAGCTATTGTTTATAAATGCCAGTTGTGGTATACAAGTTTCCAGCTATTGTTTACAAATGCCAGTTGTGGTATACAAGTTTCCAGCTATTGTTTACAAATGCCAGTTGTGGTATACATGTCTGCCACATATTTATGGCTTCAGTGTATGGAATTTCTACAGCAGAGCTCAACAAACTATGCCGAGAGTGGGGTAAACACAGTAATTGCCACGTTGATTTGAATATTGAAAACGTGCTGCACAGGCGAAACGTCATCAAGATAAATACACCCAGGTGTTGCTCATGTGTCTTACTCATTAACTTATCAGTATTATACTAGTTGTTGAAAATGGTATAAAATACCGACAAGTTGAAGAATAAGAAACTGTTCCCTTCGTATTTGACTGAAGAAGTCTACTGTGTAGGCGAAACGATTCATCAATAAAGATACCCAACTGTTGCACATGTGTCTTAATCATTATACCAGTTATTTAATGATGCAGTGTGCTAGTCATGTACCCAGGTAATGCATGACTGGGTGTTATACACTCGGGTGAGCTTGGCTGTCTCCCCATCCTAGTCCTCGGCTCTCCCAGCCTCATGTTCGCTCGTCCCACCTTGTTTTTCTTAGAGTGAAAGGTTCTTGAGCCGGTTCTAGGCCAGGGTGTGGCAATAATGTGGTTATCAATTGCCAAGATGCTGGTAAAAACTACCAGCCTGCTGCGTACTTATGATCTAAAGCATTTAAAAACATCTAGAAGGTTGAATTTGATGGAGACGAGGTATTTACAAGCATGATTTTGTGCATGACTGTGGGGTCTACCTGTTGTTATGAATCAACGTTAATCTATGGAGTAGATGGGCAGACAAGTGGATGGATAAACAAATAAAAGGGTAGACAAGCCCCAGGGGACTTAATCGTAATTCCTCCTGACGTGGAAGTCACACCTACTCCCTGAAAGAAACATTTTCTTGTCGTCCGATATTGTCACTTATTTATATTTGAAAAAGTGAGAGGTGTGCTTAAAAAACTTATCAATGTTCAGCAACACTTGTAAGAAGAATCTTATTGCGAAGATATCGTGTAAATGACTAGTGTAGAACTGGACGTAGCAGTGACTTCCTTATTGTTGAAGTTAAGGATACAGAGGTGAACACAGCACGTGTCCTGAGATATGATTTAAATGGGTTAGAAAATCCACAAGTTGAAGAATGTGACACATTCCCTAGTAAATATTCCCAAATGATGCACAAGTCTCTCATTCTTCATGTCTTGAAGTGACTGTGACCAATCTCTTCAAGACATGTACCTTGACAGCTCTTCGTCCAAGAAATTGGAGCTACCCCTTCCTTGGATCGAACATTATTACCTCCCATTCTGCAGGGGCTGTTCGGCCCCTATGAGTTTAGTGCTTTCTCGTGGGTATAATAAGAACCCATTATGCATAATTTACACAGGAACGTAATTATTTATAATGGCAATGCCTTAATTAATGTGTACAGGTATAGTGCAGGTGATTACGTGTAATTACCTTAATTATACAATGTTAACATTAATATTTATATATTTATCATTGTACAGTGTTAACATCAACTTCATATTTTATGCCGATTTTTAATATCTTTAACTATTAGAAATATACGATACTACCGTAATTATGAGTGGGTGTGAGTTGAACTAGCCTAGTATGTTGTACATAAGTGGTAGACAGTACTGACCTGTGTGAAGAATTATACACATGTTCAACATCTGGGGAATCCCGCCTACCAGTGACAATACCTTCGTCTGCTGCACGTCCCTCACGTGTCGCCAGTATATAAGCGCCAAGCTACGTGACTCTGCTGAAGAGTGCAACGGACAAGTGAAGCAGCAACAGCAGCAGCAATACTCACAGCAAGAGGCATTCTTCAGCTTCCCCAGCGCTTGGGCCTCGGCTAAAAGCTGGGTTGTGGCTCGAAAAGGATCCTGTAGTGCTTGCTGCCTTTGCACCTCCTGAAATCATCTGCTGCTGCGCAGCTGCCACACCCTTCGAGCCCAGCGTGGGCGGGGTTTATGGTAGCACAAGGTGCCTAGCTTCTCCCTTCGAGCCCCGTGGGGGCAGGGAATGGGGCTAAGCCTAGGGACAACTAGTCCCAGAAGACGAGGAGGTCCGTGTGCCTCCTTCCATGGCAGACATTGGTCTGAGACACTACCTCGACAGGGAGACAAAGCTGGGCCACTACTTGGAAAAGGCCTGGGCTGGGCGATTATACCGGTGAGCCTGCTACAGTACAGTGACTGTGCTTCAGTTCCTTCAAGACTACGGTGCTCTTCACTAACTCCAAGGCTGAGGGACTGATTACCTCATCATTTGTATGCAATTCTATATTCTTCAGATTATGTCCTTGTACTGTAATGATAAAACCACTGATTGGCGAAGCGTCTACAAGTAAAGATACCCAGATGTTACACTTGTGCCTTAATTCTTCGTAGCCTAGCAAGGCTCAGGAGACTTACTGCAGTGTTCTGCTGTTCTTAAGTTCTTAATTGTGTGATTCTCGCTCTGTTGATTACAATTAATAATACTAGTGTGACTGGCTTAGACAAGCTTAAAGTTCTGCACACACTCTGAGCTGCACAAACACACTTAAGGCTTTATAGACACACTCAACTGTTGGTTTAGAAAGACACGTAAGCAAACACTATAACATATTTATTAGAAAACGTTTCGGTCCTGGGACCTTGATCACTTCTAACATACAGAGTAGAAGAAGAAGTTAGAGGTGTGGGGCTGCGTTTAGTAGTGAGGTCTTTGATAGAGGATGTGTTTCTGGTGGAAACGTTGATGTTACTCATAGCAAGTGCCCGGCGAGTATTCGTGGCAACATCGCAGCATGGAAGTACTATAAACGCAGCCCCACACCTCTAACTTCTACAGCAGGCGTCTACACTATCCCCTGTGGGTTCTGTCCCAAGAAATATGTAGGCGAGACAGGCAGAGATCTTGCAGTCCGCCTGAATGAGCATCGAAATGCCTCTAACAGAGACGATGTAAGGTACGCCTGTGTCCTCCACAGAGACTCCACGGGGCATTTGATGAACTGGAACTAGGCACAACTCGTTCTCACCGAACCAGACCTCAGACGCCGACGGTGCCTAGAAGCCTCACTAATCACCGTCACCGACACTATAGAACGCAACACTGGAAACTACACAATTTCAAAAACATTGGCATACATGATACTTAAGCAGCACCAACCCAACAACACAGGAGTCACATGATTTCATCGTCTACCCGTCCTCATCATAGGCAGAGGTTGTTTTGATAAGGACCTGCCTCGCATGGGCCAGTAGGCCTTCTACAGTGTTCCTCCATTCTTATGTTCTTATGACATTCCTCAGGTCACGTGCGTCACATCTCACTCTCCGCCTATATATATAAAATGCCTTTCTACCTCTGTATGTTAGAAGTGATCAAGGTCCCAGGACCGAAAAGTTTTCTAATAAATATGTTATAGTGTTTGCTTACGTGTCTTTCTAAACCAACTTGTCGGTATTTATTACCAAGGTTTATACCACACTCAACTGTACACACTCTTAGCTTTATAGACACACTCAGCTGTACACACTGAACATTAAAATGGTATAAAATACCGACAGGTTGTTAGGTAAGACACATATGCAACAGTTAGGTATCTTTATTTCGAAACGTTTCGCCTACACAGTAGGCTTCTTCAGTCTGTACTCGACTGAAGAAGCTTACTGTGTAGGCGAAACGTTTCGAAATAAAGATACCTAACTGTTGCATATGTGTCTTACCTAACAAGCTGTACACACTCTTAGCTTCGCAGACACACTCACCTCTATACATTTCATAATACAACTGACTCGCCAAGGGATGAATTTCTCTTACGGTGATGATCTGCAGACTAATAACTAACAATAAGAACAACCACAATAATAATAATAATAATAATAATAATAATAATAATAATAATAATAAAAGTGCAATTATTTAATAAATGTATGGAAGAGGGTAAGGTACCTAGGGATTGGCAGAGAGCATGCATAGTTCCTTTGTATAAAGGCAAAGGGGACAAAAGAGAGTGCAAAAATTATAGGGGGATAAGTCTGTTGAGTATACCTGGTAAAGTGTATGGTCGAGTTATTATTGAAAGAATTAAGAGTAAGACAGAGAATAGGATAGCAGATGAACAAGGAGGCTTTAGAAAAGGTAGGGGGTGTGTGGACCAGGTGTTTACAGTGAAACATATAAGTGAACAGTATTTAGATAAGGCTAAAGAGGTCTTTGTGGCATTTATAGATTTGGAAAAGGCGTATGACAGGGTGGATAGGGGGGCAATGTGCCAGATGTTGCAGGTGTATGGTATAGGAGGTAGGTTACTGAAAGCAGTGAAGAGTTTTTACGAGGATAGTGAGGCTCAAGTTAGAGTATGTAGGAAAGAGGGAAATTATTTTCCAGTAAAAGTAGGCCTTAGACAAGGATGTGTGATGTCACCGTGGTTGTTTAATATATTTATAGATGGGGTTGTAAGAGAAGTAAATGCGAGGGTCTTGGCAAGAGGCGTGGAGTTAAAAGATAAAGAATCACACATAAAGTGGGAGTTGTCACAGCTGCTCTTTGCTGATGACACTGTGCTCTTGGAAGATTCTGAAGAGAAGTTGCAGAGATTGGTGGATGAATTTGGTAGGGTGTGCCAAAGAAGAAAATTAAAAGTGAATACAGGAAAGAGTAAGGTTATGAGGATAACAAAAAGATTAGGTGATGAAAGATTGGATATCAGATTGGAGGGAGAGAGTATGGAGGAGGTGAATGTATTCAGAAATTTGGGAGTGGACGTGTCAGCGGATGGGTCTATGAAAGATGAGGTGAATCATAGAATTGATGAGGGGAAAAGGGTGAGTGGTGCAGTTTGGAGTCTGTGGAGACAAAGAACTTTGTCCTTGGAGGCAAAGAGGGGAATGTATGAGAGTATAGTTTTACCAACGCTCTTATATGGGTGTGAAGCATGGGTGATGAATGTTGCAGCGAGGAGAAGGCTGGAGGCAGTGGAGATGCCATGTCTGAGGGCAATGTGTGGTGTGAATATAATGCAGAGAATTCGTAGTTTGGAAGTTAGGAGGAGGTGCGGGATTACCAAAACTGTTGTCCAGAGGGCTGAGGAAGGGTTGTTGAGGTGGTTCGGACATGTAGAGAGAATAGAGTGAAGCAGAATGACTTCAAGAGTGTATCAGTCTGTAGTGGAAGGAAGGCGGGGTAGGGGTCGGCCTAGGAAAGGTTGGAGGGAGGGGGTAAAGGAGTTTTTGTGTGCGAGGGGCTTGGACTTCCAGCAGGCATGCGTGAGCGTGTTTGATAGGAGTGAATGGACACAAATGGTTTTTAATACTTGACGTGCTGTTGGAGTGTGAGCAAAGTAACATTTATGAAGGGGTTCAGGGAAACCGGCAGGCCGGACTTGAGTCCTGGAGATGGGAAGTACAGTGCCTGCACTCTGAAGGAGGGGTGTTAATGTTGCAGTTTAAAAACTGTAGTGTAAAGCACCCTTCTGGCAAGACAGTGATGGAGTGAATGATGGTGAAAGTTTTTCTTTTTCGGGCCACCCTGCCTTGGTGGGAATCGGCCGGTGTGATGATAATAATAATAAAAAAATAAAAGTAACAACAATAACATTATAAAAAATACCAGCAACAATATAGTAGTAAAGAATACGTGAAGTGTCTAATTTACATATTGTGGTCACAACTTAGAGAACTTTCCTATATTCTTTAGGAAAAGTTTCAGAGTTTCTAAGTCAGAATTTCCATCGTCCTGGCTGACCAGGTGTGTATTTCCCTGTTAGACCTGTGTTCTACCACCTTGTTACCTTTGTATCCTCCACATTGTGTCACATTACCATGGTAGGTACGTTTGTGATCCTTGATTACTTGGATAAAGAGGTTTAAAGCCTATTGACTGCATGATTGGTCATCAAGACTGCATGTATCCTGGTCACCACCACTCAAGAATACTTTAATATATAAAATATGGATTAAAGTAAACCTTGAGAATACACTGTAAAGTATCTCTCTCTCTCTCTCTCTCTCTCTCTCTCTCTCTCTCTCTCTCTCTCCTATATATATATATATATATATATATATATATATATATATATATATATATATATATATATATATATATATATATATATATATATATACATACTGAGAGGTATAAATCTGTGTATATATATACTGAGGTATAAATCTGTGTATATATATATTGAGAGGTATAAATCTGTGTATATATATATACTGAGAGATATATATCTCTGTATGTATATATACACTGAGAGGTATTCATCTGTGTGTATATATACAGAGACTGTCATCTTCAGAGTGTCACTTGCAGTGTAATCGGGGTGACTGGTGGTACCTAGGGTACCTAGTAGCACCTAGTACCCTGGTGACACCTAGGGTGCCTGGTGGCACCTAGGGTGCCTGGTAGCACCTAGAGTCCTGGTGGCACCTAGGGTCCTTGGTAGCACCTAGGATACCTGGTAGCACCTAGGACTGGTGGCACCTAGGGTGCTTGGTAGCACCTAGGGTTCTGGTAGAACCTAGGGGCCTGGTAGCACCTAGGGTGCCTGGTAGCACCTAGGGTCCTGGTAGCACCTAGGATGCCTGGTAGCACCTAGGGTCCTGGTAGCACCTAGGGTCCTGGTAGCACCTAGGGTCCTGGTAGCACCTAGGGTGCCTGGTAGCACCTAGGGTGCCTTGACAGCCTGGTAGCAACTAGGGTGCCTGGTAGCACCTAGGGTCCTGGTAGCACCTAGGGGCCTGGTAGCACCTAGGGTGCCTGGTAGCACCTAGGGTCCTGGTAGCACCTAGGGTCCTGGTAGCACCTAGGGTCCTGGTAGCACCTAGGGTGCCTGGTAGCACATAGGGTCCTGGTAGCACCTAGGGTGCCTGGGAGCACCTAGGGTCCTGGTAGAACCTAGGGTCGTGGTAGCACCTAGGGTGCCTGGTAGCACCTAGGGTGCTTGGTAGCACCTAGGGTGCTGGTAGCACCTAGGGTCCTGGCAGCACCTAGGGTGCCTGGTAGCACCTAGGGTGCTTGGTAGCACCTAGGGTGCTGGTAGCACCTAGGGTGCTTGGTAGCATCTAGGGTGCTGGTAGCACCTATGGTCCTGGTAGCACCTAGGGTCCTGGTAGCACCTAGGGTGCCTGGTAGCACCTAGGGTCCTGGTAGCACCTTGGGTCCTGGTAGCACCTAGGGTCCTGGTAGCACCTAGGGTCCTGGTAGCACCTAGGATCCTGGTAGCACCTAGGGTGCCTGGTAGCACCTAGGGTGCCTGGTAGCACCTAGGGTGCCTGGTAGCACATAGGGTGCCTGATAGCACTTAGGGTCCTGGTAGCACCTACGGTGCTGGTAGCACCTAGGGTCCTGGTAGCACCTAGGGTCCTGGTAGCACCTAGGGTGCTTGGTAGCACCTAGGGTCCTGGTAGCACCTAGGGTCCTGGCAGCACCTAGGGTGCCTGGTAGTACCTAGGGTGCCTGGTAGCACCTAGGGTGCTTGGTAGCACCCAGGGTGCTGGTAGCACCTAGGGTGCTTGGTAGCACCTAGAGTGCCTGGTAGCACCTAGGGTGCTTGGTAGCACCTAGGGTCCTGGTAGCACCTAGGGTGCTGGTAGCACCTAGGGTGCTGGTAGCACCTAGGGTGCTTGGTAGCATCTAGGGTTCTGGTAGCACCTAGGGTGCTTGATAGCACCTAGGGTGCTGGTAGCACCTAGGGTGCTTGGTAGCATCTAGGGTGCTGGTAGCACCTATGGTCCTGGTAGCACCTAGGGTCCTGGTAGCACCTAGGGTGCCTGGTAGCACGTAGGGTCCTGGTAGCACCTTGGGTCCTGGTAGCACTTAGGGTCCTGGTAGCACCTAGGGTCCTGGTAGCACCTAGGGTCCTGGTAGCACCTAGGGTGCCTGGTAGCACCTAGGGTGCCTGGTAGCACCTAGGGTGCTTGGTAGCATCTAGGGTTCTGGTAGCACCTAGGGTGCCTGGTAGCACCTAGGGTCCTGGTAGCACCTTGGGTGCCTGGTAGCACCTAGGGTGCCTGGTAGCACCTAGGGTCCTGGTAGCACCTAGGGTCCTGGTAGCACCTATGGTGCTGGTAGCACCTAGGGTGCTGGTAGCACCTAGGGTGCTTGGTAGCATCTAGGGTTCTGGTAGCACCTAGGGTGCCTGGTAGCACCTAGGGTTCTGGTAGCACCTAGGGTGCCTGGTAGCACCTAGGGTCCTGGTAGCACCTAGGGTCCTGGTAGCACCTAGGGTCCTGGTAGCACCTAGGGTGCCTGGTAGCACCTAGGGTGCCTGGTAGCACCTAGGGTCCTGGTAGCACCTAGGGTCCTGGTAGCACCTAGGGTTCTGGTAGCACATAGGGTCCTGGTAGCACCTAGGGTGCTTGGTAGCACCTAGGGTCCTGGTAGCACCTAGGGTGTTGGTAGCACCTAGGGTGCCTGGTAGCACCTAGGGTCCTGGTAGCACCTAGGGTGCCTGGTAGCACCTAGGGTCCTGGTAGCACCTAGGGTGCCTGGTAGCACCTAGGGTCTTGGTAGGACCTAGGGTCCTGGTAGCACCTAGGGTCCTGGTAGCACCTAGGGTCCTGGTAGCACCTAGGGTCCTGGTAGCACCTAAGGTCCTGGTAGCACCTAGGGTCCTGGTAGCACCTAGGGTGCCTGGTAGCACCTAGGGTCCTGGTAGCACCTAGGGTCCTGTTAGCACCTAGGGTCCTGGTAGCACCTAGGGTCCTGGTAGCACCTAGGGTGCCTGGTAGCACCTAGGGTCCTGGTAGCACCTAGGGTCCTGTTAGCACCTAGGGTCCTGGTAGCACCTAGGGTCCTGGTAGCACCTAGGGTCCTGGTAGCACCTAGGGTCCTGGTAGCACCTAGGGTCCTGGTAGCACCTAGGGTGCCTGGTAGCACCTAGGGTCCTGGTAGCACCTAGGGTCCTGTTAGCACCTAGGGTCCTGGTAGCACCTAGGGTCCTGGTAGCACCTAGGGTGCCTGGTAGCACCTAGGGTCCTGGTAGCACCTAGGGTCCTGTTAGCACCTAGGGTCCTGGTAGCACCTAGGGTCCTGGTAGCACCTAGGGTCCTGGTAGCACCTAGGGTCCTGGTAGCACCTAGGGTCCTGGTAGCACCTAGGGTGCCTGGTAGCACCTAGGGTGCCTGGTAGCACCTAGGGTCCTGGTAGCACCTAGGGTTCTGGTAGCACCTAGGGTCCTGGTAGCACCTAGGGTGCTTGGTAGCACCTAGGGTGCTGGTAGCACCTAGGGTGCTGGTAGCACCTAGGGTGCCTGGTAGCACCTAGGGTCCTGGTAGCACCTAGGGTGCCTGGTAGCACCTAGGGTCCTGGTAGCACCTAGGGTGCCTGGTAGCACCTAGGGTCTTGGTAGGACCTAGGGTCCTGGTAGCACCTAGGGTACTGGTAGCACCTAGGGTCCTGGTAGCACCTAGGGTCCTGGTAGCACCTAGGGTCCTGGTAGCACCTAGGGTGCCTGGTAGCACCTAGGGTCCTGGTAGCACCTAGGGTCCTGGTAGCACCTAGGGTGCCTGGTAGCACCTAGGGTCCTGGTAGCACCTAGGGTCCTGGTAGCACCTAGGGTCCTGGTAGCACCTAGGGTCCTGGTAGCACCTAGGGTGCCTGGTAGCACCTAGGGTCCTGGTAGCACCTAGGGTCCTGTTAGCACCTAGGGTCCTGGTAGCACCTAGGGTCCTGGTAGCACCTAGGGTCCTGGTAGCACCTAGGGTCCTGGTAGCACCTAGGGTCCTGGTAGCACCTAGGGTCCTGGTAGCACCTAGGGTGCCTGGTAGCACCTAGGGTGCCTGGTAGCACCTAGGGTCCTGGTAGCACCTAGGGTCCTGGTAGCACCTAGGGTCCTGGTAGCACCTAGGGTCCTGGTAGCACCTAGGGTCCTGGTAGCACCTAGGGTCCTGTTAGCACCTAGGGTCCTGGTAGCACCTAGGGTCCTGGTAGCACCTAGGGTCCTGGTAGCACCTAGGGTCCTGGTAGCACCTAGGGTCCTGGTAGCACCTAGGGTCCTGGTAGCACCTAGGGTCCTGGTAGCACCTAGGGTCCTGGTAGCACCTAGGGTCCTGGTAGCACCTAGGGTCCTGTTAGCACCTAGGGTCCTGGTAGCACCTAGGGTCCTGGTAGCACCTAGGGTCCTGGTAGCACCTAGGGTCCTGGTAGCACCTAGGGTCCTGGTAGCACCTAGGGTCCTGGTAGCACCTAGGGTCCTGGTAGCACCTAGGGTCCTGGTAGCACCTAGGGGAACTACTAGCAGAACCTTTTAACAGCGCCATTTTTTTTTTAAGTAATGTTGGGTATATAAACTTTGTGTCACTATATATACTTGTGTTATATTTATTGCTTAAAGTCTTCATTTTTTGTGACTTAATATTACCTTGAAGGTTGTTGTTGTGTGTATTAGGATGTTACTTTTGTTGACTAGAATGTGTTCTAGCAGGTCGAAGTTCACCTCAGATCTCGTGATCTAGCAGGTCAAAATTCACCTCAGATCTCGTGGTCTAGCAGGCCAAAGTTCACCTCAGATCTCGTGGTCTAGCAGGTCAAAGTTCACCTCAGATCTCGTGGTCTAGCAGGCCAAAGTTCACCTCAGATCTCGTGGTCTAGCAGGTCAAAGTTCACCTCAGATCTCGTGGTCTAGCAGGCCCAAGTTCACCTCAGATCTCGTGATCTAGCAGGTTAAAGTTCACCTCAGATCTCGTGATCTAGCAGAGTCTTGCACCAGCATCAATATTTCACCGTTAAGAGAACATGCAGTGTATGGTGGAGTGACCAAAAGGTCAAGGTGTCATACCATACAAGGTCAAAGGTGACACTAATATTCAGTACGACTACACAATTGATCCTGGAGTCACAGTGACTGCTGCCACATAATGGACACCTTCAACAATACATAACCTGCAGTGACCTTTTCCGCATACATGTTTTGCCCTTGCTCAGTAGAAAGTGATAGTAACCAAATGTTGACATTTGATGTCAGATTATTGTCTCTCAAGACATTCAGACTATGGCAAAAACACGTGTTTGTGTGTGTGAGAGAGAGATAAAATCTGGAAAGTCTTGTTTGTTTCTGTTTAAATAAATAGTTTAGTTTGCAGTCTTCCATTATTGTCTACACAACAGGAGCGGAAGGTTGTAACCACACAGTATATTACTCCCTCGCACCTACTGCCATTCCTGTATACCTCCTCACACCTACTGCCATTCCTGTATACCTCCTCACACCTACTGCCATTCCTGTATACCTCCTCACACCTACTGCCATTCCTGTATACCTCCTCACACCTACTGCCATTCCTGTATACCTCCTCACACCTACTGCCATTCCTGTATACCTCCTCACACCTACTGCCATTCTTGTGTACTTCTTCACACCTACTGCCATTCCTGCATACCTCCTCACACCTACTGCCATTCCTGTATACCTCCTCACACCTACTGCCATTCCTGTATACCTCCTCACACCTACTGCCATTCCTGTATACCTCCTCACACCTACTGCCATTCCTGTATACCTCCTCACACCTACTGCCATTCCTGTATACCTCCTCACACCTACTGCTATTCCTGTATACCTCCTCACACCTACTGCTATTCCTGTACACCTCCTCACACCTACTGCCATTCCTGTATACCTCCTCACCCCTACTACCATTCCTGTATACCTCCTCACACCTACTGCCATTCCTGTATACCTCCTCACACCTACTGCTATTCCTGTATACCTCCTCACACCTACTGCTATTCCTGTACACCTCCTCACACCTACTGCCATTCCTGTATACCTCCTCACACCTACTACCATTCCTGTATACCTCCTCACACCTACTACCATTCCTGTATACCTCCTCACACCTACTACCATTCCTGTATACCTCCTCACACCTACTACCATTCCTGTATACCTCCTCACACCTACTACCATTCCTGTATACCTCCTCACACCTACTACCATTCCTGTATACCTCCTCACACCTACTACCATTCCTGTATACCTCCTCACACCTACTACCATTCCTGTATACCTCCTCACACCTACTACCATTCCTGTATACCTCCTCACACCTACTACCATTCCTGTATACCTCCTCACACCTACTACCATTCCTGTATACCTCCTCACACCTACTACCATTCCTGTATACCTCCTCACACCTACTACCATTCCTGTATACCTCCTCACACCTACTGCCATTCTTGTGTACTTCTTCACACCTACTCACACCTCCCTACTGCCATTCTTGTATACCTCCTCACACCTACTGCCATTCCTGTATACCTCCTCACACCTACTGCCATTCTTGTGTACTTCTTCACACCTACTGCCATTCCTGTATACCTCCTCACACCTACTGCCATTCTTGTGTACTTCCTCACACCTACTGCCAGTCATATGTACTCCCTAACACCTACTGTCATCTGCGTGTACTCTTTAACACCTACTGTCACTTGTGTGTAACAGTCTGGATAAGTAACTCTCCGTCTCACACAAATCTTCAACATTTCCTTGACAGAAGACTTGTCCTTCTGTCAAGGAAATGTTGATCTGAAGAACTTACTGTTCAACATTAAGTTTAGATTTAAACATCAGTAAAAACATGCTTCTTCATTCTTGTTTTTATTTGCAACTAATAAATAAAGTCTTCGTAAAATTGTTACTATTTATACCCACCTTTTAACCACGCTTATTTACCACTGTCATTTACCATATGTATTCCCGTAAGTGCTCCCCACGTACAGTACGTAAATGCTGTGTCAAATATCATCAATGTTATCTTCTTTCTCGTATTATCTGAGTTCAAATGTAAGTACAGTCTCGTTGATTTACAGGTGTGTCTTAATTACCCTTGAAGTGACTTATGTAAAATAGGGAGCAAGAAAGATTTACCGAGTCATTATAAAGAGTTAAAGTTTGTAGGATGTGTTGTTGGTAGGTAAGACACATAGGCAACAGTTAGGCAACTTTATTCCGAAACGTTTCGCCTACACAGTAGGCTTCTTCAGTCGAATACAGAAAGTAGGCAGAAACAGTAGGGATGTGAAGACGATGTAATCAGTCCATCACCCTTGAAGTCGTAGATTTGAGGTTGTCAGTCCCTCAGCCTGGAGAAGTTCAGTTCCATAGTCAGGACAGGGTGATATTCACCCTGTCAGACACTGCAACACAATGGCATCTTGGTACAGAAAACACTTTGGACAACTTTTTCAAGTGAGAATTGTTTGATCTTAGAGGGACGTGACCTCCCAGTGGCTGCATTCTCATTACTACTACTACTACTACTACTATGCACCTCTCCTTCCGACACTGTCGCTTGATCTTCAGATAGTTCCAGACTATGGAACTGAACTTCTCCAGGCTGAGGGACTGACAACCTCAAATCTACAACTTCAAGGGTGATGGACTGATAACATCGTCTTCACATCCCTACTGTTTCTGCCTACTTTCTGTATTCGACTGAAGAAGCCTACTGTGTAGGCGAAACGTTTCGGAATAAAGTTGCCTATGTGTCTTACTTACCAACCTGTCCGTATTGTATACCATTTTGATATTCAGGATGTGTTGTTGTTGTTGTGTTAGACACAGCAACAACATCAGTAATGGACATAGATTTTCGGCTGTTTTTCTGTTAGACACATCAACAACAACAGTAATGAACACAGTATACACATGGCAGCTTGTCCCTGTTTTATACATAGCAAATACTTCCAGGTACATGTTAACACTGACACTCTTTCTCTCCCTTCCTTATTAAGTTGTCCCGAGGGGAAAAAATATCTTGGAAATCTTTGTTTATTGTGTTATCCTTGCATGTATATACACCTAAACTCTAGATACAGCAGTTGATTGCTCACTGCTTTATGTTGTATACTTTTATAGCTTAATTTTTCAACCACAGCAAAATCTAACTAGTTTCTGAGGCACTCACTGTAACTACTTAGTCCGATCGGTAACTTAGCAGCCTCTCTGCCGTGGCAAGTCACAGCTGCATCTTAGTCTTTTCAGCATACATCAACGGTTACTTCTAATCGTGCTTCACTATAGAACCAGCAGTACCACGAAACGGATCATTGTATGACAAAAATCCGTGGTTTTCCTTGACGAATACAGAGAAAAGAACAACAGAAAATACTGGTCACGTTCAGTTGCCACAGCTGAGACAGTAGCTGTTAACAGAAGTCTGGAGAGGCGTTGCTCGACGTGGAAGATTGTTCTCGCCAATATTTGTGATGCGATTATGTTTCAAACATGTCACACAGCGAGAGGAACAATCTACAGTTCCCGTGTATTGCCGGCGGGGACGGATACGCCATCCTCCTAAAGACTCCATCTTCCTGGAGACTCCACAGAGGGAAGAGTCTATCCTCCAGAAGACTTCATCTTCCTGAAGACTTCATCCTCCTGAAGACTACATCCTCTTGAAGACTGTTAAGGAGGGAGAGGAGAGGAGAGTGGGGAAAGGCTCACTTCCTTGGTCTTGAAACCAAGTATTGAGCTCAGTTGGTCAGTCTGTTTACCTAACCTGTTAACCTTTACCCTCTCACACATCACACAACTTCACATAACCTCACACAACTTCGCACCTCACATAACCTCACACAACCCACACACAACTTCGCACAACCTCACATAACCTCACACAACCTCACATCTTCCTCTAGTGCAGGTGAGTGCCGGAACTATGTGATAGAATTGTGCAGTAGAAATATGTAGTATAAGTATGTGATATACCTGTGAATTTGCAATATGTTTGACTTTGATGTAAGATCCTGGTTCAGTGAGGTTGGTGACTGTCACATGAGGAGAGGTCATGCACCTGCTCCAGCATACCTGCGGTGTGAGAGGTCATCTACCTGGGCCAGCATACCTGCGGTGTGAGAGGTCATCTACCTGGGCCAGCATACCTGCGTTCTGAGAGGTCATCTACCTGGGCCAGCATACCTGCGTTCTGAGAGGTCATCCACCTGAGCCAGCATACCTGCGTTCTGAGATGTCATCCACCTGGGCCAGCATACCTGCGCTCTGTGAGGTCATCCACCTGGGCCAGCATACCTGCGCTCTGTGAGGTCATCCACCTGGGCCAGCATACATGCATTCTGAGATGTCATCCACCTGGGCCAGCATACCTGCGTTCTGAGAGGTCATCCACCTGAGCCAGCATACCTGCGTTCTGAGATGTCATCCACCTGGGCCAGCAAACCTGCGCTCTGTGAGGTCATCCACCTGGGCCAGCATACATGCGCTCTGTGAGGTCATCCACCTGGGCCAGCATACATGCATTCTGAGATGTCATCCACCTGGGCCAGCATACCTGCGCTCTGTGAGGTCATCCACCTGGGCCAGCATGCATGCATTCTGAGATGTCATCCACCTGGGCCAGCATACCTGCTCTCTAAGAGGTCATCCACCTGGCCAGCATACCTGCGTTCTGAGAGGTCATCCACCTGGGCCAGCATACCTGCGTTCTGAGGTCATCCACCTGGGCCAGCATACCTGCGTTCTGAAAGGTCATCCACCTGAGCCAGCATACCTGCGCTCTGAGAGGTCATCCACCTGGCCAGCATACCTGCGCTCTGAGAGGCCATCCACCTGGCCAGCATACCTGCGTTCTGAGAGGTCATCCACTTGGGCCAGCATACATGCGTTCTGAGAGTTCATCCACCTGGGCCAGCATTCCTGCGTTCTGAAAGGTCATCCACCTGAGCCAGAATACCTGCGCTCTGAAAGGTCATCCACCTGGGCCAGCATACCTGCATTCTGAGGTCATCCACCTGGGCCAGTATACCTGCGTTCTGAGAAGTAATCCACCTGGGCCAGTATACCTGCGTTCTGAGAAGTAATCCACCTGGGCCATTATACCTGCGTTCTGAGAAGTCATCCACCTGGGCCAGCATACCTGCGTTCTGAGATGTCATCCACCTGGACCAGCATACCTGCGTTCTGAGAGGTAATCCACTTGGGCCAGCACACCTACTCTTTGAGAGGTCATCCACATGGGCCAGCACACCTGCGCTCTGAGCGGTCATCCACCTGGGCCAGCATACCTGCATTCTGAGAAGTCATCTACCTGGGCCAGAATACCTGTGTTCTGAGAAGTCATCCATCTGGACCAGCATACCTGCGCTGTGAGAGGTCATCCACATGGGCCAGCATACCTGCGTTCTGAGAGGTCATCCTCCTGGGCCAGCATACCTGCGTTCTGAGAGGTCATCCACCTGGGCCAGCATACCTGCGCTCTGAGAAGTCATCCACGTGGGCCAGCATACCTGCGCTCTGAGAGGTAATCTACCTGGGCCAGCATACCTGCGTTCTGAGAGGTGATCCACCTGGGCCAGCATACCTGCGTTCTGAGAGGTCATCCTCCTTGGCCAGCATACCTGCGTTGAGAGGTCATCCACCTGGGTCAGCATACCTGCGTTCTGAGAGGTCATCCTCCTTGGCCAGCATACCTGCGTTGAGAGGTCATACACCTGGGCCATCATACCTGCGTTTTGAGAGGTCATCCTCCTTGGCCAGCATACCTGCGTTCTGAGAGGTCATCCACCTGGGCCAGCATACCTGCGTTCTGAGAGGTCATCCACCTGGGCCAGCATACCTCCACTCTGAGAGGTCATCCACCTGGGCCAGCATACCTGCGTTCTGAGAGGTCATCCACCTGGGCCATCATACCTGCGTTCTGAGAGGTCATCCACCTGGGCCAGGATACCTGCGTTCTGAGAGGTCATCCACCTGGGCCATCATACCTGCGTTCTGAGAGGTCATCCACCTGGGCCATCATACCTGCGTTCTGAGAGGTCATCCACCTGGGCCAGCATACCTGCGTTCTGAGAGGTCGTCCACCTTGGCCATCATACCTGCGTTCTGAGAGGTCATCCACCTGGGCCAGCATACCTGCGTTCTGAGAGGTCATCCACCTGGGCCATCATACCTGCGTTCTGAGAGGTCATCCACCTGGGCCAGCATACCTGCGTTGAGAGGTCATCCACCTGGGCCAGGATACCTGCGTTCTGAGAGGTCATCCACCTGGGCCAGCATACCTACGTTCTGAGAGGTCATCCACCTGGGCCAGCATACCTGTGCTCTGAGAGGTCATCCACATGGGCCAGCATACCTGCGCTCTGAGATGTCATCCACCTGGGCCATCATACCTGCGTTCTGAGAGGTCATCCTCCTGGGCAAGCATACCTGCGTTCTGAGAGGTCATCCACCTGGGCCATCATACCTGCGTTCTGAGAGGTCATCCACCCGGGCCATCATACCTGCGTTCTGAGAGGTCATCCACCTGGGCCAGCATACCTGCGCTCTGAGATGTCATCCACCTGGGCCAGCATACCTGCGTTCTGAGAGGTCATCTACCTGGGCCAACATACCTGCGTTCTGAGAGGTCATCCACCTGGGCCAGCATACCTGCGCTCTGAGATGTCATCCACCTGGGCCAGCATACCTGCGTTCTGAGAGGTCATCTACCTGGGCCAACATACCTGCGTTGAGAGGTCATCCACCTGGGCCAGCATACCTGCGTTCTGAGAAGTCATCCACCTGGGCCAGCATACCTGCGTTCTGAGAGGTCATCCACCTGGGCCAGCATACCTCCACTCTGAGAGGTCATCCACCTGGGCCAGCATACCTGCGTTCTGAGAGATCATCCACCTGGGCCATCATACCTGCGTTATGAGAGGTCATCCACCTGGGCCAGCATACCTGCGTTGAGAGGTCATCCGCCTGGGCCAGGATACCTGCGTTCTGAGAGGTCATCCACCTGGGCCAGCATACCTGCGTTGAGAGGTCATCCACCTGGGCCAGCATACCTGCTCTCTGAGATGTCATCCACCTGGGCCAGCATACCTGCGTTCTGAGAGGTCATCTACCTGGGCCAGCATACCTGCGTTCTGAGAGGTCATCCACCTGGGCCAGCATATCTTCGCTCTGAGATGTCATCCACCTGGGCCAGCATACCTGCGTTCTGAGAAGTCATCCACCTGGGCCAGCATACCTGCGTTCTGAGAAGTAATCCACCTGGGCCAGCATACCTGCGTTCTGAGATGTCATCCACCTGGGCCAGCATACCTGCGTTCTGAGAAGTCATCCACCTGGACCAGCATACCTGCGTTCTGAGAAGTCATCCACCTGGGCCAGCATACCTGCGTTCTGAGAAGTCATCCATCTGGGCCAGCATACCTGCGTTCTGAGAAGTCATCCACCTGGGCCAGCATACCTGCGTTCTGAGAAGTCATCCACCTGGGCCAGCATACCTGCGTTCTGAGAAGTCATCCACCTGGGCCAGCATACCTGCGTTCTGAGAAGTCATCCACCTGGGCCAGCATACCTGCGATACTCGATAATAACACACATGGAGACAGGAACTCAGGAGATCAAATGATCTGTATATTTCGACCCCCTTTTGGGATCCTCTTTTCCTGCTGAAGAGGACCCCAGAATGGGATCGAAATACAGAGATCAATTAATCTGTGTTTCTGTCTCCATGCGTGTCATTACAATTTGCTATTCATTGACATGATATTATCAGCAGCAAGCAGCGCTACTGTGTTAAGTTGCAGGTTTGTGATGAAACGTTGCAGACCAGGCTTTTGTTAGAACAACGTTTCGCTTTGCATCCTCATTCTTGCAAGATTCCTTTGCTTCACTTTTCTTCATTTGCTTCCAGGTTTAGAGTGTATCGGACGCGTGAGTGTCAGTAAGACTGTATTTCTTTTGTATGTCACCAGTCAAGAATATTTTAATCCATAAAACTGAGTCACAGATAAACTCTGAATATATATACAACGTGATATACACTCCTCTGAAAGTATACACAATGAGATACACTTCTCTGGTTGTATATACAATGAGATACACTCCTCTGGTTGTATACACAATGAGAGATATACTCCTCTTGATGTATATACAATGAGAGATACACTCCTCTTGATGTATATACAATGAGATACACTCATCTTGATGTATATACAATGAGAGATACACTCCTCTGGTTGTATATACAATGAGAGATACACTCCTCTGGTTGTATATACAATGAGAGATACACTCCTCTTGATGTATATACAATGAGATACACTCCTCTGGTTGTATATACAATGAGAGATACACTCCTCTTGATGTATATACAATGAGAGATGCACTCATCTTGATGTATATACAATGAGAGATACACTCCTCTGGTTGTATATACAATGAGAGATACACTCCTATTATTAATATTGAAAATGTAGTCCCCGTGTGCTTAATTGTGAAGTAATATTGTACATAGTATTACCAAGGGATGTGCATCAGGTACACCTCCACTGAAGGATGTATTGTACACGTGTTGCAGAAGTATGTTAAGAAGGTGGAGTTGTTCATGGAAGAATTCCCATCATGGGTGGAGCCATTGCTATCTATCTAGCTTCATCATGTCAATGACAGGAGTCAATCGTCGACCCGGAGATGCTCAGCATTTCTCTGTACAAGGCATTGACACGCATGTTAGTACTTTGTGAGGTGTTAAGCATATCTACTGCACCAGGGACGTAAGAAAAATGTTCCCACACTTTTCGCCTGCTTAGTGCTCGAACCCGGTACTTTCCGATTGTGAGCAGAACCATCTTAACACTGAAGTGCTCTGCAACCCTAAGTGCATTTATGAAGAGATAATTGGAGGCTTGCCAGGCAGGCCTCGCTCACTGGTTGCTAGGCACCGCCACCACTGCCTCTAATATACTGCACTGGTTTACCTGCTCAAGACGCAGAATGATAAGTTAAGCTGTATCTCTGACACCACCTGTGTTATGATCAGTATCTCTGACACCACCTGTGTTATGATCAGTATCTCTGGCACTACCTGTGTTATGATCAGTATCTCTGATCAGTATCTCTGGCACTACCTGTGTTATGATCAGTATCTCTGACACCACCTGTGTTATGATCAGTATCTCTGACACCACCTGTGTTATGATCAGTATCTCTGACACCACCTGTGTTATGATCAGTATCTCTGGCACTACCTGTGTTATGATCAGTATCTCTGGCACTACCTGTGTTATGAACAGTATCTCTGACACCACCTGTGTTATGATCAGTATCTCTGGCACTACCTGTGTTATGAACAGTATCTCTGGCACTACCTGTGTTATGATCAGTATCTCTGGCACTACCTGTGTTATGAACAGTATCTCTGGCACTACCTGTGTTATGATCAGTATCTCTGGCACTACCTGTGTTATGAACAGTGTCTCTGGCACTACCTGTGTTATGATCAGTATCTCTGGCACTACCTGTGTTATGATCAGTATCTCTGACACCACCTGTGTTATGATCAGTATCTCTGACACCACCTGTGTTATGATCAGTATCTCTGGCACTACCTGTGTTATGAACAGTGTCTCTGGCACTACCTGTGTTATGATCAGTATCTCTGGCACTACCTGTGTTATGATCAGTATCTCTGGCACTACCTGTGTTATGATCAGTATCTCTGGCACTACCTGTGTTATGATCAGTATCTCTGGCACTACCTGTGTTATGAACAGTATCTCTGGCACTACCTGTGTTATGATCAGTGTCTCTGACACTACCTGTGTTATGATCAGTATGGTTCAGGAAATGAACCACTGGATATACCCACTGAAATGTAACCAGTGTAATAGCTTGTCTCTATGTATACTCTGTGAAGAGGCATTTTTATTACAGCTCCTCCATAGACTTCTAACACGACATGTATCTGTCTTGGTATAAGTATCATTCGTTATACGAAATACAGCTTCTGTCAATGAGGTGAGATAACTACCGGTGTCTTGGAAGATAATTACATCAGTGAAGCTCACTCTTAGCTCTTCTTGTGAAGCCTTATCTTCAACCACAGGTAAAGAGATACGTATTACTACATAGCCTACATAAACAATACATTTATACAGTGATAGAAGAATGAACGGGAACTCTAAGAGAAGAATGAACGGTGAGTGGAACCATGCTCATTGTGTGTAGCAGGCAGAACGTTTCCTGGCTCAGTGATACATTAGGTCTGCAACATGCAAGACAGCGGTTCCAGTCTCCGTCCATTCCTCTGTTTGTTAATTGTGTTTAAAAAGTGACAGACTCGATCCGCCAACGTGCTCCTGCCACCACAGTTACAATGATAAAATATTAATTTGCAATATTTTTTGGTTCGATGTTCTTACTGGAATATGGGAAGTTACTCATTTAGCAATAGAGTTGTGGCTGCATGAGCACTCTTACGGGTGGCGTGAGTGAGCATAGGACAGTAGACCTAGTGCAATGCTCTGCAACTTTTCTTATATTGCTTGTTGTATTTGACTGAATAAAATGTATATTCTTATATATTAACTATACGATCAGTGTTATGGGACAAAAACACAAAGTTGTTAAGTAAAAGGACACAAGTGCAACTAATGTGACATTTTATTGTGGCAACGTTTCGCTCTCCAGGAGCTTTGTCAAGCCATAATGGCTTGACAAAGTTCCTGGAGAGCGAAACGTTGCCACAATAAATGTCACATTAGTTGCACTTGTGTCCTTTTACTTTACATATTGTCGGTAATTCTACCAACTTTATTACAAAAATACTAAGTTACCATATTATAAAAAACACGTTAAAAAATAGCACACAGATACAATATAATGTGATCCTTTATTGACTACGTTTCGCCCACACAGTGAGCTTTATCAAGTCACAAACAGATCTACCTGGGTAAAGAGAACTCTCCATAATGTGGAGAGTCGTGTGGAGAATGTTGGGTAGGTTGTGGTTGTGACGGAGCTGCACGGGACGGACCAGTGTGTATGTTGTTATGTTGGATAACCATGATGAAGTTACCTGACAAGGGGTTCAGTTGAACCCCTCTATAATCCCTACTGATTATACAGGGGTTGTATAATCCCTACTGATTTAACGCTCCCGATAATAATAAAAATAATAAAATATTTTTTTTTATTATCACACTGGCCGATTCCCACCAAGGCAGGGTGGCCCGAAAAAGAAAAACTTTCACCATCATTCACTCCATCACTGTCTTGCCAGAAGGGTGCTTTACACTACAGTTTTTAAACTGCAACATTAACACCCCTCCTTCAGAGTGCAGGCACTGTACTTCCCATCTCCAGGACTCAAGTCCGGCCTGCCGGTTTCCCTGAATCCCTTCATAAATGTTACTTTGCTCACACTCCAACAGCACGTCAAGTATTAAAAACCATTTGTCTCCATTCACTCCTATCAAACACGCTCACACATGCCTGCTGGAAGTCCAAGCCCCTCGCACACAATAATAAAATAATAAAATAACAATAATAAAAAAATAATGTATGATCCACTACAGATTTAACGTTTCCTGACGACTGTAATAACTAGGCACTTGATAAATGTTAACTATTTAGGTAGGATAATACCGCTGTAACAACTTTCAGGTTTATTAAAAGAGGATTTATCGTACTGAAACAAGATCCGGGAATACTGCATGTATAAACTTGACCAGAGGACACCTGCACATAAACCAGAGCTGGTGGCTTAGTTTACTGTCGTTTTATTACGATTTTGTGAGTCATCTGTATATAATGATAGTTATATGAATCTTTTCTTAGTTTAGTTGCATTCGCATTGACAATTTGAAGCCGATTGGATGCGCCGTTTTTTAAGCTGTACACGAAAACCGTGTAGGAAATAAAACACTTAAATTAAAGCAACCCTTCGTGGATGTTTAATAATAATTGAGTGTTGTGGTGTGTGAGGTTGAGGTATGGAAGGCAGCCTTGAGATGATACACGAGTCACCACTACATTCATACGTCTCTCTGTTGTATTTCAAGACCCCTCAAGGAAGGTTCCTTGATGTTGATGAGGGGCTCTTGATTTAGGGAATTGGATCTTTGCTCCAGTTCCCCGAATTAAGCCTGAATGCCTTCCACATCCCCCCCCCCCAGGCGCTGTATAATCCTCCGGGTTTAGCGATTCCCCCTTGATTATAATAATAATAATGTATTTCAAGATGGCTTCCCCCTGACAACAGTGAAGGAAACACACGTTGTAGACCAAGCTTTTATTGAGGCAAAGTTTCGCCCAGTGTAGAACTTTATCAATTAACAGATATAGCTTGATACAGCTCTAAACAGAACATTGTCACAAGAAAAGATTCTGTAGTATGTTTCTTTCCCTTTGCCGGAGCCAACAACAGAATAACAATAATAATAATAATCTTTATTTCTTCAAGTACATGTACATGCCTGGTGGCAAAAGCTCTCGCTTTACGGGGTGGTGTCCGGGTTCGATTCCCGGCAAGGGTAGAAACATTGGGCGTGTTTCCTTACACCAGTTGTCCATGTTCACCCATCAGTAAAATAGGTACCTGGGTGTTAGTCGACTGTTGTGGGTCGCATCCTGGGACAAAACTGACCTAATTTGCCCGAAATGCTCAGCATAACAAGCGGTTTTCTATATAGTAGTATGTCATTGATGTCAGCTAGGACTGTATACCTTGTACTTGTAGTAGATAAAGATATTGTACAGGCCTAGCTGACATCATTGATATACTACTACATAGAAAGCCGCTTGTTATGCTGAGCATTTCGGGCAAATTAAGTCAGTTTTGTCCCAGGATGCGACCCACAACAGTCGACTAACACCCAGGTACATATTTTACTGATGGGTGCATATGGACAACCGGTGTAAGGAAACACTCCCAATGTTTCTACCCTTGCCGAGAATCGAACCACAGCCAAAGGCCGTAACTTACACATGCAAAACATACCCTCTTCCACTAATGTATATTTCATTGCGTGTTCACCAGCGCTTAAGACTCTACCTCAAATATTAATTGTTGTTATTAAGGCAATAACATTAAGTAAAATAACAGATGTTTTTTCTAATACACATTGCTTGTGTAGAGACGACAATTATCCAATGTTATGGAAACTAAACTCCGGGGCCCTTGATACTAATAACCCCAGTACTAAGGTCAGTAATAACCCCAGTAATAACTTCATTAATAACCCAGTAATAACTTCATTAATAACCCCAGTAATAACTTCATTAATAACCCAGTAATAACCTCAGTAATAACCCCAGTAATAACCTCATTAATAACCCCAGTAATTACTGCTACTTCTCATCCTCCAGTACACACGACAGCCTCCCGTATGTACACTCAGTGTTGACATTGAAACATGTAAGTGAGCAGTATTTACACGAGGTTAAAAAAAAAGCTTTTCGTTGCATTAATGGATTTGGAGAAGGCAGAGGAGCAATGTTGATCGGGTTTAGCGCTTCCCAGTGACTAATATTACTGAGAAACTTAGTGGAATATTCATCTGAGCTGCATGTTAGTCTCTGTCACCAAGGAGCTCATGGTATATACACCGAAAGCTGTGTAAGTATCAGTGTATATACACTGAGTTGTATAAGCATCAGTGTATATACAGAGCTGTGTATCAGTGTATATGCACACAGCAGTGTATCAGTGCATATACACTGAGAGTTGTATAAGTATCAGTGTATATGCACAGCTGTGTATCAGTGTATATACACTGAGGGTTGTATAAGTATCAGTGTATATACACAGACCTATGTAAGTATCATTGTATATACACACAGCTCTGTAAGTATCAGAGTATATACACTGAGAGTTGTATAAGTATCAGTGTATATACACAGAGCTGTGTAAGTATCAGTGTATATACACAGAGTTGTATAAGTATCAGTGTATATACACAGTTGTGTAAGTATCAGTGTATATACACAGTTGTGTAAGTATCAGTGTATATACACAGAGTTGTATAAGTATCAGTGTATATACACAGTTGTGTAAGTACAGTGAGTTGTGTAAGTATCAGTGTATATACACAGAGTTGTATAAGTATCAGTGTATATACACAGTTGTGTAAGTATCAGTGTATATACACAGAGTTGTATAAGTATCAGTGTATATACACAGTTGTGTAAGTATCAGTGTATATGCACAGAGTTGTATAAGTATCAGTGTATACACACTGAGAGCTGTGTATCAGTGTGTACACACTATGAGCTGTGTATCAGTGTATATACACTGAGATGTATGTCTCTCAATTTATATAAACTGAGAATGTTAAATCTTAGTGTGTACACGTTGAGAGATGTGTACATCTCGGCTTATACTATGAGAATGGCGTATCAGTGTATATACTCCGAGAAGTGTGTATCTCAGTATATATGCATAAAGAGAGAGGTGAATATCAGTGTGTGTGCACTGAGAGTTGTGCGTTTTAAAGTATATACACAGAAGCATTGTAATGCATATACACCGAGGTGTATATATCTCAGTGTGCATATGCTACACAGAAAGGGACGTATCTTAGTGTATACACAATGAGGGGCGTGTATCTTTTAGTGTATATATACTGAGAAGGGTATATATCAGTGTATTTACACTAGGAGCTATGTATACCTCCCTTTTTATATACAAAGTTGGCATTAATTCATGCATTAAGGATCACGGTTTTGTCAGTGTACAGTGACTTACCACCTGGTACAGTACATCAGTGTACAGTGACTTACTACCTGGTACAGTATATCAGTGTACAGTGACTTACTACCTGGTACAGTATATCAGTGTACAGTGACTTACTACCTGGTACAGTATATCAGTGTACAGTGACTTACCACCTGGTACAGTACATCAGTGTACAGTGACTTACCACCTGGTACAGTATATCAGTGTACAGTGACTTACTACCTGGTACAGTATATCAGTGTACAGTGACTTACTACCTGGTGCAGTATATCAGTGTACAGTGACTTACTACCTGGTGCAGTATATCAGTGTACAGTGACTTACTACCTGGTGCAGTACATCAGTGTACAGTGACTTACTACCTGGTACAGTATATCAGTGTACAGTGACTTACTACCTGGTGCAGTACATCAGTGTACAGTGACTTACTACCTGGTACAGTATATCAGTGTACAGTGACTTACTACCTGGTGCAGTACATCAGTGTACAGTGACTTACCACCTGGTGCAGTACATCAGTGTACAGTGACTTACCACCTGGTGCAGTACATCAGTGTACAGTGACTTACTACCTGGTGCAGTATATCAGTGTACAGTGACTTACCACCTGGTGCAGTACATCAGTGTACAGTGACTTACTACCTGGTGCAGTATATCAGTGTACAGTGACTTACCACCTGGTGCAGTATATCAGTGTACAGTGACTTACCACCTGGTACAGTACATCAGTGTACAGTGACTTACCACCTGGTACAGTACATCAGTGTACAGTGACTTACCACCTGGTTACAGTACATCAGTGTACAGTGACTTACCACAGTATATCAGTGTACAGTGACTTACCACAGTATATCAGTGTACAGTGACTTACCACCTGGTGCAGTACATCAGTGTACAGTGACTTACCACCTGGTGCAGTACATCAGTGTACAGTGACTTACCACCTGGTACAGTACATCAGTGTACAGTGACTTACCACCTGGTGCAGTACCTCGGTGTACAGTGACTTACCACCTGGTGCAGTATATCAGTGTACAGTGACTTACCACCTGGTACAGTACATCAGTGTACAGTGACTTACCACCTGGTGCAGTATATCAGTGTACAGTGACTTACTACCTGGTGCAGTATATCAGTGTACAGTGACTTACTACCTGGTGCAGTACATCAGTGTACAGTGACTTACTACCTGGTGCAGTATATCAGTGTACAGTGACTTGCCACCTGGTGCAGTACATCAGTGTACAGTGACTTACCACCTGGTACAGTACATCAGTGTACAGTGACTTACCACCTGGTACAGTACATCAGTGTACAGTGACTTACCACCTGGTGCAGTACCTCGGTGTACAGTGACTTACCACCTGGTGCAGTACCTCAGTGTACAGTGACTTACCACCTGGTGCAGTACCTCAGTGTACAGTGACTTACCACCTGGTGCAGTACCTCAGTGTACAGTGACTTACCACCTGGTGCAGTACATCAGTGTACAGTGACTTACCACCTGGTGCAGTACATCAGTGTACAGTGACTTACCACCTGGTGCAGTACCTCAGTGTACAGTGACTTACCACCTGGTGCAGTACATCAGTGTACAGTGACTTACCACCTGGTGCAGTACCTCAGTGTACAGAGAGTTACCACCTGGTGCAGTACATCAGTGTACAGTGACTTACCACCTGGTGCAGCACATCAGTGTACAGTGACTTACCACCTGGTACAGTACATCAGTGTACAGTGACTTACCACCTGGTACAGTACATCAGTGTACAGTGACTTACCACCTGGTGCAGTACCTCGGTGTACAGTGACTTACCACCTGGTGCAGTACCTCAGTGTACAGTGACTTACCACCTGGTGCAGTACCTCAGTGTACAGTGACTTACCACCTGGTGCAGTACCTCAGTGTACAGTGACTTACCACCTGGTGCAGTACATCAGTGTACAGTGACTTACCACCTGGTGCAGTACATCAGTGTACAGTGACTTACCACCTGGTGCAGTACCTCAGTGTACAGTGACTTACCACCTGGTGCAGTACATCAGTGTACAGTGACTTACCACCTGGTGCAGTACCTCAGTGTACAGAGAGTTACCACCTGGTGCAGTACATCAGTGTACAGTGACTTACCACCTGGTGCAGCACATCAGTGTACAGTGACTTACCACCTGGTGCAGCACATCAGTGTACAGTGACTTACCACCTGGTGCAGTACATCAGTGTACAGTGACTTACCACCTGGTGCAGTACCTCAGTGTACAGTGAGTTACCACCTGGTGCAGTACATCAGTGTACAGTGACTTACCACCTGGTGCAGTACATCAGTGTACAGTGACTTACCACCTGGTGCAGTACCTCAGTGTACAGTGAGTTACCACCTGGTGCAGTACATCAGTGTACAGTGACTTACCACCTGGTGCAGTACATCAGTGTACAGTGACTTACCACCTGGTGCAGTACATCAGTGTACAGTGACTTACCACCTGGTGCAGTACATCAGTGTACAGTGACTTACCACCTGGTACAGTACATCAGTGTACAGTGACTTACCACCTGGTGCAGTACATCAGTGTACAGTGACTTACTTGTGATGAATACCTGGTGCAGTACATCAGTGTACAGTGACATACCACCTGGTTCAGTGTACAGTGACATACCACCTGTTGCAGTACATCAGTGTACAGTGACTTACCATCTGGTGCAGGACATCAGTGTACAGTGACTTACCACCTGGTGCAGTACGCCAGTGTACAGTGACATACCACCTGGTACAGTACATCAGTGTACAGTGACTTACCACCTGGTGCAGTACATCAGTGTACAGTGACTTACCACCTGGTACAGTATATCAGTGTACAGTGACATACCACCTTGTGCAGTACATCAGTGTACAGTGACTTACCACCTGGTACAGTATATCAGTGTACAGTGACATACCACCTGGTGCAGTACATCAGTGTACAGTGACTTACCACCTGGTACAGTACATCAGTGTACAGTGACTTACCACCTGGTACAGTACATCAGTGTACAGTGACATACCACCTGGTGCAGTACATCAGTGTACAGTGACTTACCACCTGGTGCAGTACATCAGTGTACCGTGACTTACCACCTGGCACAGTATATCAGTGTACAGTGACTTACCACCTGGTACAGTACATCAGTGTACAGTGACTTAGCACCTGGTACAGTACATCAGTGTACAGTGACTTACCACCTGGTACAGTACATCAGTGTACAGTGACTTAGCACCTGGTACAGTACATCAGTGTACAGTGACTTAGCACCTGGTACAGTACATCAGTGTACAGTGACTTACCACCTGGTACAGTACATCAGTGTACAGTGACTTACCACCTGGTACAGTACATCAGTGTACAGTGATTTACCACCTGGTACAGTACATCAGTGTACAGTGACTTACCACCTGGTACAGTATATCAGTGTACAGTGACTTACCACCTGGTACAGTACATCAGTGTACAGTGACTTAGCACCTGGTACAGTACATCAGTGTACAGTGACTTAGCACCTGGTACAGTGCATCAGTGTACAGTGACTTAGCACCTGGTACAGTACATCAGTGTACAGTGACTTACCACCTGGTACAGTACATCAGTGTACAGTGACTTAGCACCTGGTACAGTACATCAGTGTACAGTGACTTACAACCTGGTACAGTACATCAGTGTACAGTGACTTACCACCTGGTACAGTACATCAGTGTACAGTGACTTACCACCTGGTACAGTACATCAGTGTACAGTGACTTACCACCTGGTACAGTATATCAGTGTACAGTGACTTACCACCTGGTACAGTACATCAGTGTACAGTGACTTACCACCTGGTACAGTACATCAGTGTACAGTGACTTACCACCTGGTACAGTACATCAGTGTACAGTGACTTACCACCTGGTACAGTACATCAGTGTACAGTGACTTACCACCTGGTACAGTACATCAGTGTACAGTGACTTACCACCTGGTGCAGTACATCAGTGTACAGTGACTTACGACCTGGTACAGTACATCAGTGTACAGACTTACCACCTGGTACAGTACATCAGTGTACAGTGACTTACCACCTGGTACAGTATATCAGTGTACAGTGACTTACCACCTGGTACAGTATATCAGTGTACAGTGACTTACCACCTGGTACAGTATATCAGTGTACAGTGACTTACCACCTGGTACAGTATATCAGTGTACAGTGACTTACCACCTGGTACAGTACATCAGTGTACAGTGACTTACCACCTGGTACAGTACATCAGTGTACAGTGACTTACCACCTGGTACAGTACATCAGTGTACAGTGACTTACCACCTGGTGCAGTACATCAGTGTACAGTGACTTACCACCTGGTACAGTACATCAGTGTACATCAGTGTACAGTGACTTACCACCTGGTGCAGTACATCAGTGTACAGTGACTTACCACCTGGTACAGTACATCAGTGTACAGTGACTTACCACCTGGTGCAGTACATCAGTGTACAGTGACTTACCACCTGGTACAGTACATCAGTGTACAGTGACTTACCACCTGGTGCAGTACATCAGTGTACAGTGACTTACCACCTGGTACAGTACATCAGTGTACAGTGACTTACCACCTGGTACAGTACATCAGTGTACAGTGACTTACCACCTGGTACAGTACATCAGTGTACAGTGACTTACCACCTGGTACAGTACATCAGTGTACAGTGACTTACCACCTGGTACAGTACATCAGTGTACAGTGACTTACCACCTGGTACAGTACATCAGTGTACAGTGACTTACCACCTGGTACAGTACATCAGTGTACAGTGACTTACCACCTGGTACAGTACATCAGTGTACAGTGACTTACCACCTGGTACAGTACATCAGTGTACAGTGACTTACCACCTGGTGCAGTACATCAGTGTACAGTGACTTACCACCTGGTACAGTACATCAGTGTACAGTGACTTACCACCTGGTACAGTACATCAGTGTACAGTGACTTACCACCTGGTACAGTACATCAGTGTACAGTGACTTACCACCTGGTACAGTACATCAGTGTACAGTGACTTACCACCTGGTACAGTACATCAGTGTACAGTGACTTACCACCTACAGTACATCAGTGTACAGTACATCAGTGTACAGTGACTTACCACCTGGTACAGTACCTGGTGCAGTATATCAGTGTACAGTGACTTACCACCTGGTACAGTACATCAGTGTACAGTGACTTACCACCTGGTACAGTACATCAGTGTACAGTGACTTACCACCTGGTACAGTACATCAGTGTACAGTGACTTACCACCTGGTACAGTACATCAGTGTACAGTGACTTACCACCTGGTACAGTACATCAGTGTACAGTGACTTACCACCTGGTACAGTACATCAGTGTACAGTGACTTACCACCTGGTACAGCACATACACATTCGAGGTCACATACTCACAATAATTTAATTTGCTCATTGACTTTACAACAGTGTTTTAAATATTTTTTTTGGTTTGCATGCAAATACCACATTTTGTATTCAGATGAGTAGCCGATACCACTGACGATACCCTGGTATGCACTGATGTGGGATGTAGCTCAGTGGTAGCGCCTTCAGGTCACATCCGAAGCACTCGGTTTCAACCCCGGGCATGGGTAATTTTTCTTACACCCGTTACCCCGGTTCACTTAGCATTAAATAAGTGCCTTGGTGTGTTACGCTTTTGATTGCTTAACGTAAGTAAAAGTCCTGGCTCCTAGTGGGTAACAGCCTGCCTAGTCTAAGGGCATTTATATTATTTAAAATAGAAAAAGAAACCACTCTAGGACCAGCTTGTACCTTCACATGAGTCTGGAGACGGTATTAAATTTATTATAAGGACACAAAACCTCACATTATATATATATATATATATATATATATATATATATATATATATATATATATATATATATATATATATATATATATATATATATATAATATATATAATGTATATTAATATTAAAAGTACATATACCACATACACCCTACTCTACTACATACCAGCATCACCACATTCGAGTACACATTTATCCAGTACTCACATTAGCTCACTGCTACTAGTGAATAAAAAACAAATATTTATAAACAGAGAGGCTCCATGACACCCCCTTCCCTTCTGCAGGCTGCTCAACCTGCAGGTTGTACTAGTACTCTCCCAAAACTTAAACAGGCCTCTGAACACTAGGACCTTACAGCTAAGCAGGAGAGTACCTAAATCAATAACAAACCTATGGTATAAACTTACACAAAAAAAAAGCCTACAAAACAAACAGTGGCCTTAGTACATCTTGCTCCAGGTGCTGCGCTCCACGTACTGCCTCACACACACACTTCACTCTCCTCTCCTGGCCACTCTTACTGATCATGAATAATACACGTCTGGTTTCAGAACTAATCCCGGAAAGTGACATTATATATGGAGCGTTTTCTTTATACACTATTCACCAATACACTGCGTAATGGGGTGTTAGCTGGCTGTTGTAGTTGGCATCTTGGGATAGCCGTAATTTTGAGGCTTCGTATGAAATGTCACTGGTTGGTTATCGACTTTATCTTGTCGGCCATGTAGAACGTGAAGCACATATATATATGTGAGACGGTGATGGCCATTGTAGTTAAGAAGCGTAAACTACATTGATATAAGTCAGGTGAGTGACTTGAAATGAGTTGAGGCAGGATAATATATCTCTTAATATATAAATACAATGGGGTAAACATGGAAAAAAAATCTTAACTAAAACCTTTGACGCCTGACTCCTGACAGTTAAGATATCTAATGCTTATAAATATATCTAATTTTTAAAGGGGTGAGCGGGTAAGCTGCATCTGCGGGTCATCATATGACTAAAACCCGCGCCAGGAAACACTTGTCCTGTTTCCTTACAAACTTTACCTAACCTTGAAAGATAAATATCGAGACCAACGTAGCAGTATTTACAAGAAATCTATTAACACTGAAATACTCTGTAGCCAAGAGAAATTTACTTTTCCGTTGTATGCAAATGTTCCTATTATTGTCCTAATTATGTACGTAATTCTTCACAGTGTGAAGATCAACATATGAGTGTAGGATATAGAAAAAATGTATTGAATGTTGAGACTGATGACGTTATCCAGTACACGGTGTTGATCTGAGCCCTGGCATAGTAATCTGATGTCACAGTTACCTACCCAGCACCTGCTGTAACTTCAAGCAGTGGGCGGACTACAAATTATACAGTCGTGTATCTATCTGTAAGTGTATGTGCTGAGTATCTATCAGTGCATACACACTTGAGATGTGCATATACACAGGTATGAATATACATCTTACAATTTAGATCAATTATTATTTTTAGAGATTGACGATATTGTACAGGTCAATTGTAATCTTAATGAGCCACTTACAGTGGAAAAAACTTCAAGCCTAACAAGGTTATCTAACTTACCATGATGCGAGGGTTGACTATCCTGTCATGATCAGCAAGTGAACTCTCTCTCTCACCACCAAGTATGACCCACATACTTAAATTTGGACCTTCAATAAAATGTAACAAGTGGTCTTACACTCTTGATCAGCATAACAATGAGGAGGATTTACATGAAGTATAGTTTGCCACGCTCTCGTTTGCTGAATGGAAAATGATGAACCATATTTATTCAAATGATTATAGGCTTGTCATCGAATATTAAATTCTCAATATTAACCGGTGTTTTGTTTACATTTTTAATCTGTTATTGTTATTTTTATTATTATTATAGCTAAACGCTAAGTCCACACGGGTCACGCAGCGCTGAGATGTTTTTAGTCTCGACAAGAGTTGATCACTGGGTTAGGCTACGTTAGGTTAGGTTTGTCAGGAAACAGGACAAGTGTTTCCTGACGCGGGTCTTAGTCGTATAATGACCCGCAGCTGGAGCTTTTCGTCATCTGACCGAAGCCTTCCACTGGCTTACCCGTCCACCCCTTTAAATA
Organism: Cherax quadricarinatus; assembly: GCF_038502225.1. Lineage (NCBI taxonomy): Eukaryota > Metazoa > Arthropoda > Malacostraca > Decapoda > Parastacidae > Cherax > Cherax quadricarinatus. The sequence continues at coordinate 17,500,560 of NC_091371.1, read as the reverse complement.
TTATGGTTATAATTATAACCATTTGCTTAGATAATACTGGAGGATAAATACCACGATGCTTCCTTCTTTATTATGGCCACGATAATTAGATCTTGTTTTATCTTGCATTACATTTCTTGGATCATATTCCTTGAACAATGAATTACTTTAAACAAAACATGTTAAATTTTTAGCATATTAATATAGGTTTGTGTTAGGAAAACTAAAAATCTAAACTAGTAACATTAATAGACATTAGGCTGTCTTCATATGAAAAAAATATCAACTTGGACGACATTATCATTTATATTAACATATTGGTGTGGATGCGCTAAACTCGTAAGGGTTATATACGTTCAGGGAATGGGTGGTAATTAGGTTTGACCCAAGGAAGGGAGAGTGTCTCCAGTTCCTCGGATCAAAAACTACTCAACGTAAAGAGGCGCCTGAGTTTCCCTGTCTCCTAATAACATGTTTACTTTTCCACTATAATCTATTTTGTCCATAATTACTATCACATTTGCTTTGTCTTCTTTCGTCAGGTGAAGTCCAGGATCTTTTTTCGAAGATTTGTTAAGTTATAGGCTCATGAATTAAGGAAAGATCCTGGACTTCACCTTACGAAAGAAGACAAAGAAAATGTGATAGTAATTATGGACAAGGTAGATTATAGTGGAAAAATAATATTATTATTAAAAGACAGGGGAACTGATGTGCCTTTTAAAACCTATTTGAAAGTAATATAACCTAACATCTTACCGAGCGTTGACCAGTAAGCAACCCACAACTTCATCTCTCCCTATCATACCCTTCAATCCCCCATAACACCCCACCATCCTCCCACCTCTGCCAACCCTCAACAGTCCCCACCTCCAGACATGATGTCGTTTGGGGTTACTTGAAGTTCCACAGAGAAAGAGCAATCATTTGCAAGTGTCTACTTGGTGTGTGATCATTGTGAAAAAATTATTGAGCAAGCGTAGCAGTCATCTCTCTCACACACACAGGCTGGACACGTGGTCCAGCAACTGGCTACTCGAATTTAACCCCGCCAAATGCAAAGTCATGAAGATCGGAGAAGGGCAAAGAAGACCGCAGACAGAGTATAGGCTAGGTGGCCAAAGACTGCAAACCTCACTCAAGGAGACAGATCTTGGGGTAGTATAATACCGAACACGTCTCCGGAAGCACACATCACTAGGTAACTGCTGCAGCATATTGGCGCCTGGCAAACCTGAGAGTAGCACTCTGATACCTTAGTAAGGAATCGTTCAAAACATTGTACACCGTGTACGTCAGGCCCAAACTGGAGTATGCAGCACCAGTTTGGATCCCACACCTAATCAAACATGTCAAGAAATTAGAGAAAGTGCAAAGGTTTGCAACAAGACTAGTTCCAGAGCTAAGGGGAATGTCCTACGAAGATAGGTTAGGGGAAATCGGCCTGACGACACTTCAGTCATAGAGTTGTCAGGAAGTGGAAAAGTCTAGCAAGTGATGTAGTGGAGGCAGGAACCATACATACCTTTAGGACGAGGTATGATAAAGCTCATAAAACAGGGAAGAAGAGGACCTAGTAGCGATCAGTGAAGAGGAGGGGCCAGGAGCTGAGTCTCGACCCCTGCAACCACAATTAGGTGAGTACACACACACACACAAATGCCATATATATATATATATATATATATATATATATATATATATATATATATATATATATATATATATATATATATATATATATATATATGTCGTGCCGAATAGGCAGAACTTGCGATCTTGGCTTAAATAGCAACGTTCATCTTGCCATATAGGACAAGCGAAAATTTGTGCATCCAATAATTTCGCCAAAATCATTCTGAACCTAACGAAAAAAATATATTTCGTTGTGTTTCTTTATTATTAAATTATTTTAAACTTATATAAAATATATTTATTTGGGTTAGGCTAAAATAAATTGTTCTTGTTATAATAAGGTTAGGTAAGTTTTCTAAGATTCTTTTGGTGCAAAATTATAAATTTTTACATCAATATTAATGAAAAAAATATATCTTTAAACGTATAAAAGAAAATTTTAGAAAAGACTTAATTTTAAATGAGTTCTTGCTAACTGACCAGTTTTACATATTCGGCACGACATATATATATATATATATATATATATATATATATATATATATATATATATATATATATATATATATATATATATATATATATATATATATATATATATATGTGTGTGTGTGTGTGTAATTTATTTCCGTTAATCTGTATAATAAACTGTTTAGCACTAACTGTTTATTAACATGTTAATTTAACAGTGACTATGTTTATGCAAGAATACTCTACGACTGTATGATATCATTATAGTATAATTACGTATAGTAAATTAGGCTCAGTATTAATTGATGTTCTGTGTCACATCACTTGTGTTTCAGATGTAAGACACGTGGTATACGAGTGAGAGGCGTCAGATATTTTGCTATTGTGTTTGTTTTGTTAACATGGGAGAAGCACTGTCAATGTGACATTGTGTTTTAGTAACATGGGAGAAGTACTGTCAGTGTGACATTGTGTTATAGTAACATGGGAGAAGTACTATTAATGTGACATTGTGTTTTAGTAACATGGGAGACGTGTTGTCAGTGTGACATTGTGTTTTAGTAACATGGGAGAAGAACTGTCAGTGTGACATTGTGTTTTAGTAACATGGGAGACGTGTTGTCAGTGTGACATTGTGTTTTAGTAACATGGGAGAAGTGTTGTTAATGTGATATTGTGTTTTAGTAACATGGGAGACGTGTTGTCAGTGTGACATTGTGTTTTAGTAACATGGGAGAAGTGTTGTTAATGTGACATAGTGTTATAGTAACATGGGAGAAGTACTGTCAGTGTGACATAGTGTTATAGTAACATGGGAGAAGTACTGTCAGTGTGACATAGTGTTATAGTAACATGGGAGAAGTACTGTCAGTGTGACATAGTGTTATAGTAACATGGGAGAAGTACTGTCAGTGTGACATAGTGTTATAGTAACATGGGAGAAGTACTGTCAGGTAGTTTAATACAGTGTTTTAGTAACATATAAGAGAGACTGGGACTAATGAATATTCTGGCAGATTGACTTAAACTAGTTGGGCTTTTTTGTTAACATATCAAAATTTTAAGCTCTGGTTGTTATTTATTTTGATCAGTTAGATCACGATTATTCCACTGAGTAAAGTTGTTAATAAATAATGTTAGTTCCTTTACGAAGACTTAAATGGTCAATATATCAATACATCATCAACTTAGCAAGTGCCCTTGACCGGGATGAGGCGAATATTAAGCAACATTATCCAGCAGATATTGCGCGTTATTCCCGCTATTATTCCTCAAGAGACTCTGTTAATTAATATACGAGATTGGAATCGATAGTGGAGGATCATCGTTACAGCCTAATTGGTGGAAAACTGTCAGTTAGCGACATGCTGTCGACTAAGAGTTGGTAAATATGGACAAACTGTCAACTAAACGACTCGTCATTTCTTGAATAATTTAGAATTCATAATGGTGAGGCTCATGTGGCATAAATATTTAATTTTTATATTGGAACCCGTTCTTAAGTTCTAGGTAGTGGAGAGTAAGATTACTAGTAGTGAACGATTCAGTGTATTACTGACCACGGTACGGGTGGGGATTGAACTCGCGGCAAATGAGTCGTAAAACTCCAGGCCGGCACGTAACCCACTGGGCCAGCTGGCTACAATGAGATTCGTCCAACTAGGTATATTTATACACCATAGGGAGGGTAGCATGGGTCCCACTGTCACCACAAATGCAAGTTTTTACAGATGAATCTCCTACCAACTACACCACAGAGCACTGTAGTATATACAGCAGTACAACACTGTAGTATATACAGCAACACAACACTGTAGTATATACAGCAGTACAACACTGTAGTATATACAGCAGTACAACACTGTAGTATATACAGCAGTACAACACTGTAGTATATACAGCAGTACAACACTGTAGTATATACAACAGTACAACACTGTAGTATATACAGCAGTACAACACTGTAGTATATACAGCAGTACAACACTGTAGTATATACAGCAGTACAACACTGTAGTATATACAGCAGTACAACACTGTAGTATATACAACAGTACAACACTGTAGTATATACAGCAGTACAACACTGTAGTATATACAACAGTACAACACTGTAGTATATACAGCAGTACAACACTGTAGTATATACAGCAGTACAACACTGTAGTATATACAACAGTACAACACTGTAGTATATACAACAGTAAAACACTGTAGTATATACAGCAGTACAACACTGTAGTATATACAGCAACACAACACTGTAGTATATACAGCAGTACAACACTGTAGTATATACAGCAGTACAACACTGTAGTATATACAGCAGTACAACACTGTAGTATATACAGCAACACAACACTGTAGTATATACAGCAGTACAACACTGTAGTATATACAGCAGTACAACACTGTAGTATATACAGCAACACAACACTGTAGTATATACAGCAACACAACACTGTAGTATATACAGCAACACAACACTGTAGTATATACAGCAACACAACACTGTAGTATATACAGCAACACAACACTGTAGTATATACAGCAGTACAACACTGTAGTATATACAGCAGTACAACACTGTAGTATATACAACAGCACAACACTGTAGTATATACAACAGCACAACACTGTAGTATATACAACAGCACAACACTGTAGTATATACAGCAGTACAACATTGTAGTATATACAGCAGCACAACACTGTAGTATATACAACAGCACAACACTGTAGTATATACAGCAACACAACACTGTAGTATATGCAGCAGCACAACACTGTACTATATACAACAGCACAACACTGTACTATATACAACAGCACAACACTGTAGTATATACAACAGCACAACACTGTACTATATACAACAGCACAACACTGTAGTATATACAGCAACACAACACTGTAGTATATACAGCAGTACAACACTGTAGTATATACAGCAGTACAACACTGTAGTATATACAGCAGTACAACACTGTAGTATATACAGCAGTACAACACTGTAGTATATACAGCAGTACAACACTGTAGTATATACAGCAGTACAACACTGTAGTATATACAGCAACACAACACTGTAGTATATACAGCAGTACAACACTGTAGTATATACAGCAGTACAACACTGTAGTATATACAGCAGCACAACACTGTAGTATATACAGCAACACAACACTGTAGTATATACAGCAGTACAACACTGTAGTATATACAACAGTACAACACTGTAGTATATACAGCAACACAACACTGTAGTATATACAACAGCACAACACTGTACTATATACAACAGCACAACACTGTACTATATACAACAGCACAACACTGTAGTATATACAGCAGTACAACACTACGTTTCCAGGTTGAAAACCGGCACTGGATGATGTTAAAACTTGTTGGCATGACCTTGAACGGTGCTGTGTACCTCCATCTGCCGTCAAGGTGTATCTGGTTCACTACCTGCCCTAGGTGACGTGCCTGGAAGCACATACCTGACCCTAGTGACGTGTATCTGCTTCTTAGTGACGTATATCGAGTAGGGCTGACGTCAGTGTACCTGTTTAAGTGGCGATGTAACTTAAGAACCTTAAGGTCAAGAGAGTTTAAAACCTGGTACTGGAAATGTTTTCGTGTAATATGAGAACTCGGGTTGTAAAAATGGAGCCACACTAATATTACCGTCCCCTGATCTAGGACGGTCACACAAGCCTGTTGGATGCTTAAGCTAGCACTGACAACCTCCTTCACGCCCTCCCTCTGACCGTACCTTATATGTCATCTACCCCTCCATCCTTCCATCTTCAGCGGAAATACACCATCGACCTGATTTTTTTTCGTTTTGGATTATATGGGTAAAGCTAGGTAGTGTGTGTGTGTGTGTGTGTGTGTGTGTATGGCACGATTAAGAGACGGAGGGTCGAGCCTCTACCACTCCTTGTACTGATTAACCCACACAGGGATAGTGCTCCTCTTCAGGTATTAGTAACAAGTTAAAATTGAAAAGTGTAAACCCGTAAAGATCATGTAGAACATTATTTTTATCTGTAGTATCATCAAAAATTTATTCCTAGTTTTTTTTAATTATGCAAGTTAATCCCTGATGAGGAACGCTTTTAAAAGCTTTTTCATTGTCAGTAAATGCTGACTGGCCATCATTCTCCTTCTTGTAGTCTTTGTGGCAGGTCAGTTATAATCATCATAAATTTTCATTCATTATACGCTTAACTTTTCCTTCCTGTGTGCCTGGGAAGTAATTTTTGATCTTATAACGTATTCTTAACTAATTCCACTTGGGGATATGAGTCAGAATATTGCCCTTATTGTAGTGCGTCATAGGTTACAATGATGTCTGTAACGAGGGGCTGGTTACCGTCTTTCTTTGTAGATGAATGGTTCAGAGAACCGACATGTTGATAAATTAGACACATGTGCAACTCTTGGGTATCTTTATTGAGGAAACGTTTCGCCACACAGTGGCTTCATCAGTCCATACATAGGAGAAACTTGAAGAACAGGAGGAGAATGAGGTAATCAGTCCCTCAACCTTGAGTCGATGTGTTCAGTCCATCATCAGACTGAACACATCGACTCAAGGTTGAGGGACTGATTATATCATCTTCATTTCACTACTACACCTGCTGCCTCTGTATTTGACAAGAAGCCTACTGCGTAACCGAACCGCTTCAACAGTAAGGATAGCCAACTGTTGCACAACTTGTCGGTATTTTACACCATTTTCCACATCACTGCTTACTTTCATTGAGAAGTTATCCTGTGTTATACTTATATAACTAACCACCAGTGTATACCTAAAACTGATACAATCCACAAATGACCTGTACGTAGGAGAGGGAGGAGCTTACGACGACGTTTTGGGTATTGTGCCTCTTTTGTTCTGTGTAAATAAATGGTTCAGAGAACCGACAAGTTGATAAATTAGACACATGTGCACAGCAACATCTTGGGATCTTAATACAGAGAATCCTTCACTGGCCTAACCTTTATGCATGACCTACTTCCACATTTGGATTTGTCAAGTGTGATACTACCTACGACTGCTGCACCTCACCTGTCTACAGTATATAAGCCACTTCTTCCCGCATATGCTGTGTTCTTTTCAAGATTGATGGACTGATTACATCGACTCAAGACTGAGGGACTGATTACCTCAAACTCCTCCTGTTCTTCACCATTCTTCTTTGTATGGACTGATGAAGCCACTTTGTGGCGAAATGTTTCCTCAATAAAGATACCCAAGTGTTGCACATGTGTTTATTTTATCTGTTTTGTTCTGTTTGTTATAATCATTGTATAACAGTATAATAGACTGTAGAGTCATTTGTAGAGGACTGATGAATTGATGAAGCTCTGTACAGAGAAAATTGTTGTACCAATATAATCATCTGCAACGTCTCTTCTTCTTTTTCACAAGTAAAATCAATCTGATTTTATCCTCGTTTTTGTAGTGTTTGTAACCTGATATAATAACACAGCAGATTAAAAATATTTTTGTGTATGTTGTTGTATAATGATTTGAAATCAAATTATTATTATTATTATTATTATTATTATTATTTTATTGCAGTTATTGTTATATCTTTTTGACTTTAAAACAAAATTGTTAATTGGTATATAATTCCTCTTCATATGCTAAAGCCACTTTATTTTTTTTCCTAATAATTAACTGACCTGCTTGACCTTGTGTGTGTCCTCACCTCTAGTGCACTGACCTTGTGTGTGTCCTCACCTCTAGTGCACTGACCTTGTGTGTGTCCTCACCTCTAGTGCACTGACCTTGTGTGTGTCCTCACCTCTAGTGCACTGACCTTGTGTGTGTCCTCACCTCTAGTGCACTGACCTTGTGTGTGTCCTCACCTCTAGTGCACTGACCTTGTGTGTGTCCTCACCTCTAGTGCACTGACCTTGTGTGTGTCCTCACCTCTAGTGCACTGACCTTGTGTGTGTCCTCACCTCTAGTGCACTGACCTTGTGTGTGTCCTCACCTCTAGTGCACTGACCTTGTGTGTGTCCTCACCTCTAGTGCACTGACCTTGTGTGTGTCCTCACCTCTAGTGCACTGACCTTGTGTGTGTCCTCACCTCTAGTGCACTGACCTTGTGTGTGTCCCCACCTCTAGTGCACCTCTAGTGCACTGACCTTGTGTGTGTCCTCACCTCTAGTGCACTGACCTTGTGTGTGTCCTCACCTCTAGTGCACTGACCTTGTGTGTATCCTCACCTCTAGTGCACTGACCTTGTGTGTGTCCTCACCTCTAGTGCACTGACCTTGTGTGTGTCCTCACCTCTAGTGCACTGACCTTGTGTGTGTGTCCTCACCTCTAGTGCACTGACCTTGTGTGTGTCCTCACCTCTAGTGCACTGACCTTGTGTGTGTCCTCACCTCTAGTGCACTGACCTTGTGTGTGTCCTCACCTCTAGTGCACTGACCTTGTGTGTGTCCTCACCTCTAGTGCACTGACCTTGTGTGTGTCCTCACCTCTAGTGCACTGACCTTGTGTGTGTCCTCACCTCTAGTGCACTGACCTTGTGTGTGTCCTCACCTCTAGTGCACTGACCTTGTGTGTGTCCTCACCTCTAGTGCACTGACCTGTGTGTGTCCTCACCTCTAGTGCACTGACCTTGTGTGTGTCCTCACCTCTAGTGCACTGACCTTGTGTGTGTGTCCTCACCTCTAGTGCACTGACCTTGTGTGTGTCCTCACCTCTAGTGCACTGACCTTGTGTGTGTCCTCACCTCTAGTGCACTGACCTTGTGTGTGTGTCCTCACCTCTAGTGCACTGACCTTGTGTGTGTGTCCTCACCTCTAGTGCACTGACCTTGTGTGTGTGTCCTCACCTCTAGTGCACTGACCTTGTGTGTGTCCTCACCTCTAGTGCACTGAGCGTGTGGGGGTGTCCTCACCTCTAGTGCACTGACCTTGTGGGTGTCCTCACCTCTAGTGCACTGACCTTGTGTGTGTCCTCACCTCTAGTGCACTGACCTTGTGTGTGTCCTAACCTCTAGTGCACTGACCTGTCCTCACCTCTAGTTGTGTGTGTGTCCTCACCTCTAGTGCACTGACCTTGTGTGTGTGTCCTCACCTCTAGTGCACTGACCTTGTGTGTGTCCTCACCTCTAGTGCACTGACCTTGTGTGTGTCCTCACCTCTAGTGCACTGACCTTGTGTGTGTCCTCACCTCTAGTGCACTGACCTTGTGTGTGTCCTCACCTTGTGTGTGTGTCCTCACCTCTAGTGCACTGACCTTGTGTGTGTCCTCACCTCTAGTGCACTGACCTTGTGTGTGTCCTCACCTCTAGTGCACTGACCTTGTGTGTGTCCTCACCTCTAGTGCACTGACCTTGTGTGTGTCCTCACCTCTAGTGCACTGACCTTGTGTGTGTCCTCACCTCTAGTGCACTGACCTTGTGTGTGTGTCCTCACCTCTAGTGCACTGACCTTGTGTGTGTGTCCTCACCTCTAGTGCACTGACCTTGTGTGTGTCCTCACCTCTAGTGCACTGACCTTGTGTGTGTCCTCACCTCTAGTGCACTGACCTTGTGTGTTCTCACCTCTAGTGCACTGACCTTGTGTGTGTCCTCACCTCTAGTGCACTGACCTTGTGTGTGTCACCTCTAGTGCACTGACCTTGTGTGTGTTCTCACCTCTAGTGCACTGACCTTGTGTGTGTCCTCACCTCTAGTGCACTGACCTTGTGTGTGTCCTCACCTCTAGTGCACTGACCTTGTGTGTGTCCTCACCTCTAGTGCACTGACCTTGTGTGTGTCCTCACCTCTAGTGCACTGACCTTGTGTGTGTCCTCACCTCTAGTGCACTGACCTTGTGTGTGTCCTCACCTCTAGTGCACTGACCTCACCTGTCTCCTGACCTTTTCATTTGTTCTGAAGGTTATCTTAAATATAGATAACGCTGACTTGACGCACGCAATAAGGAGAAAAACTGAGCCATAACTTCACGCCATGGAAAAACAATGTTGAGATAAAATTAGAGAAGAAATGGGATGTTAAAACGATTGTCACTGAAGACAAAACACAACTAACATAGCTGTATATCAGCTTATACTGTATTTGTCATGTTTCTTGAGAAAAAGCATTCTGGATAAGTTCCACCTGATGATTCACATACATAACTATCGGCTCCCTGCATGCACAACTAAATGTCACCCATCTCTGTACAAACATTGTATCATGCTGAAATATATATATTTGTCTTGTCTGGTGGTGCGAGATGTGTGATAATACAACCGTCCACCTTCAGGGCCTTGTGTGTGTGTATGTGTGTGTGTGTGAGAGAGAGAGAGAGAGAGAGAGAGAGAGAGAGAGAGAGAGAGAGAGAGAGAAAGCCTGTGACACCACGTCAGTCACACCCATGCATGTATAGAATATGCCATTGAATAAATATCTACTACAGAACATATATATCTTAACTGTATTGAGAATTCACGAGGGGTATAATAAGTGCAGGTCATTTGTAGCAGGGAACAGCATCTTAGTGTTTAGTGAAGCACACTATCACCATTAAGCTGGCAGTCCATACTGCTGTGTCCCTGCACCTAGCCATGGTGTGGCATGCAAAGAGTACGTTAAAATTTATTCGGCGTATGTCATACTCCCATATGAGCTGCCTCCAAACAAGCGAACCGGGTGCTAAGGCTTTAACAATCAAAAGGGTACCCGTCGTTAAATCAGTACCTTGGTTCATTGACCAATCACAGGCGAGCCCGCCAAATACTGAGGCAATGTAGTTCACGTGCGGTCAGCATTTGGTAGACTTGCCTACCTACTGGTTGAGTACGGTGCACTTTCTCTAGCTTTTGCTTTGCCGTCTATCACCGTCGTGTACACTTATTATTATTCCATCTGTACATAGTGTACATATTTGTATATAGTGGGTGAAGGTAAAATGTTCATTATAGTCTGTCTACTTAGTTTTTGCTTTCAAACCCCATTACGACCAGGTTACAGGCCATTCATTACCTGTGTTCGTAATACATGGGCTACGACACCGTCTCCTTAGACATTGCTGTTTTTGCTGCGCTTCTGTCATAGTGTCGTAATTTATCACTGAGCTGCTCATCTTAGGACAAACACTGATGTCACCTTGTTTTTACCTGACATAAACTAAAAACATCATCTACTTCATTTGCATTGCACCGGAACCTTACCTGACTTAAGATGCTGTGTAAGTATTGCAAACTTGTTCTTATGTTCACTATATACTTTTCCTTCCTGTAATATTTTCTTATAAATTTTATGGAAAGTATTCGTGTATCCAACACTTTTTAAAAGTTTGTTGCGTTTCTTTTCACTGTTACATCACAAGTTATGAGCTGAAAATTAGACACATGTGCGACATCTGGGTACTTTTATCGTAAACGTTTCGTCAACCAGTGACTTTATCAATACAAATTCAAGGACATAACTGGAAGACAGTAGAAGTATATACAAAATACGAGGTAATCAGTCCCTCAGCCTCGGTGTTGGTGACGAACACCGTAGTCTTGATAACTCTTTCAAACTCTTCAAGACTACGGTACTCTTCTGTCTTCCAATATGTCCTTGAATTTGTATTGATAAAGCCACTGGTTGGCGAAACGTCTACAATAAAGATACCCAGATGTTGCGCATGTTACAGTTTCATCTCGTGGGTATTGTATACTACTCATGTACAAGTTATAGCCTACGTCCCTTCACGAAAGTTACCACAGCGATGAGTTGATTCATCATTTTCACATGAATATTTTCTGCTCTAGAATTATAACTGTCATTTTAGTGCACTGGGTAGACATGAGTGGAAAAACAGTAGGCACCATAGGATAGAACCATGGTTCTTGAAGTTGCTTCATTACACTTAGGCTTCCGTGCATTGCTCAAGCATCTGGATAACTGCAGTTGCATTATTTATTTATTTATTATTATGTGTTATGTGGTCACTCCAGGTTCAGTGTCTGCTGAAAGTGGTAGTGTCAGACTCAGCAGAAAAAAAATAACTGTTGTCAGTTAATATATTTATTAATAACACGGATGTTTGGCACATGAAGACTTGTTCAGTGGTGTCGGAGGCACTGTGAAGGGACGAGACAAGACGTGTTGAAGGATACGAGTGAAGATAGTTCGTGGTACTATGGTGGACCAAGGTACCACTGACCGCTGATTTACTCGTAGTGAAGTCAATAGCATCGATACACAAATAGTAGGTGTTCCCGACTTGCTGTGTATAATGTGTAGCGTCACTTGGGTAATCAGGCAAAGGACCCTCGGGTCTAACCAGTAATTGGATAGGTGACAGCTTGGCAAAGAAAAGCTTAATTAACCCACAACCTTCCTCTCCAAGACGAGATACATCATATTATATTACAGTAAAAACTAATACATTTTTATAACACTACAATAAACCACTAGATGGTCTAGCTCTGTATTGAGAGTTGGCAGTGACAAGGAGACCTGGTCGCCGGGGCGATCATACCTGAATCTACAACACTTATGCATCTCAGGGTGATGTATAACCCTTTAAATAATTCTTAGATGAAACTGGTATTCAAATAATAATTGATCAACCGCATACTGGAAACTTCCATATGAATACCAGTACAGGAAATGTTGTGTACACGTTGTGGTGGTGGTTAGTTGATTAGTTCGTTGGTTGGTGGCGGTGCTCGTGGTTGGTTGATTGGTGGTGGTCATGGCGGTGATGGTTGATAGTTGGTTGTAGTCGTTGTATTTTGTTTGTCAGGATAAATGGGGAAAATTTCTGTACTCAAAGAGGCGAGATTGATGTATTCCCAGAGACATCATATGTTACCACTACTTTTATATATACCACATCACCTCCTTCCTCTTCCTCCTCCCCGTCCTCCTCTTCCTCCTCCCCGTCCTCCTCTTCCTCCTCCTCCTCCTCCTCCTCCTCCTCCTCCTCCTCCTATGCCCAGTTCCTTGGATCAAGAGTATTGTGTGTAGGTAAGACCTAGAGGCTTTTCTTTTACAAAATCAGTTTTACAAGCTAAGAGATGTTATCCTTAGATCCTTAGATCATTTTAAGTCCAGCACAGCACTATCAGAGGTAGTATACTACCACTCCCAGGATGTCACCCAGCACAGCACTATCAGAGGTAGTATACTACCACTCCCAGGATGTCACCCAGCACAGCACTATCAGAGGTAGTATACTACCACTCCCAGGATGTCACCCAGCACAGCACTATCAGAGGTAGTATACTACCACTCCCAGGATGTCACCCAGCACAGCACTATCAGAGGTAGTATACTACCACTCCCAGGATGCCACCCAGCACAGCACTATCAGAGGTAGTATACTACCACTCCCAGGATGTCACCCAGCACAGCACTATCAGAGGTAGTATACTACCACTCCCAGGATGCCACCCAGCACAGCACTATCAGAGGTAGTATACTACCACTCCCAGGATGTCACCCAGCACAGCACTATCAGAGGTAGTATACTACCACTCCCAGGATGTCACCCAGCACAGCACTATCAGAGGTAGTATACTACCACTCCCAGGATGTCACCCAGCACAGCACTATCAGAGGTAGTATACTACCACTCCCAGGATGTCACCCAGCACAGCACTATCAGAGGTAGTATACTACCACTCCCAGGATGTCACCCAGCACAGCACTATCAGAGGTAGTATACTACCACTCCCAGGATGTCACCCAGCACAGCACTATCAGAGGTAGTATACTACCACTCCCAGGATGCCACCCAGCACAGCACTATCAAAGGTAGTATACTACCACTCCCAGGATGTCACCCAGCACAGCACTATCAGAGGTAGTATACTACCACTCCCAGGATGTCACCCAGCACAGCACTATCAGAGGTAGTATACTACCACTCCCACCTCTTCAAGGGGGGCTCCTTGGCGTGGTGAAGAGGCTCTTGGTCTGAGGAATTAGCCCTGTCGGTCTTCTTCCTCAGACCGAACCTAATTACCCCCCATTCTCCCCTCCCCTATCCCATCCTCCCCATCCTTCCCTTTTTCCATTCCTCCTCCTCCTCCTCACCCCTCCCTTTTGCCCTTCCTCTTTTTGGCCTTCGGGATTTCTCCCACAGGCGCGCTAGTTCCTAGGTAGGGGAAAGGACACCGGGGTCCATCCCATTCCGTTGAGGTTCTTGGCGGTGGCGTAGTTTGCCGTGGAATCTGGATTGCCTGGGGATGTCCCGATCCCTCTCCGGTATCCCGGAGTAGCTTGGGGTGTCTTTTGGGCGACGGGTGTATCTCTGGAAGCCACCTTTCGGATTCCGGGGGTGGTGGCCGAAGGAGGTATGCTTTGTGGCGGATATCCGGCCGCCCTTTCTTTTGTCCACCGAGGTAGCTCGGCAGATGTGAGGTTGCTATCCCGGATTGCTGGTTTACTGGCATGAAGGGTAGGGTATGGCACGGGTTCCATGCTGCATCTGCGCTACTAGCGGTGTTGAGGTCCTCTTGGGCGCGGAGGGAGTTTTCCGGCCCTTTCATTCCTCCTGGGAACTATTCCTCCCTGCTCCCCCCTTTTTTTATTCTTTTTTTATTTTTATTTTCTTTTCTTCTTTCTTTTTTTTCTTAAAAACAAAAAGCAAAGGAGTAACCTAACCATGGCAGCCCTAGTCCATGAAACCACTACCCCCGGGCCCCTTCTTGATACCGCACCCCATTCTGACCCTGCCTTGTGTTTAGACCACTCTTCGGACACTCCTGATGCCCCTGTACCTCTTGCTGGTGCTGTTTCCTCACCCGCTTCAAGTACCGGGGCTTCGACTGACTCCTTCGATTTGTCTGAACTCCGCTCTCCTTTGACTATGCTTCCGGCTTCTCCCTCTACGGTACGGCAATTTTCGAATCGCCCACCCATTTCATGCCGGACCAACTCCGGTCCTACTCCTAAACGCCAACGTCAATCTCCTGATGATGCTCCGTCGTTACCTTCCCATTCTACTCGGAAAAGACCGACACGTCAAGCACTCCCTCTCCACGCTCAGTTTCGGACCACACAATGGACTAAATTCTTTACTTTAAGACCAACTTCTTCTTCTGCCTACCTTTCTGACCATAGTATTGCCAAAGCGCTCCTGCGTCATGTTGGCAGAGATATTTCATTTCACGCTCTCAAGAGCGGTACGCGCATCGTCACTGTCCAGAATGCTACCCAAGCTATTGATCTTTCTCTCCTTTCGAATATCGATACTACTCCTATCACTATTGAAAAACATCTTTCTCTCAATTCTTGTAGTGGTACTGTCATTCTGCCCCATACCATAGTCCAACAGAATTTCCAGTCATGTGGCAATGACATTTTTGAACAGCTGGAACTCCAGGATCTCCCAATCCTCAAAGTAGACACTTATGTCCTTCCTGCCCGGGGGCGGAGACGTTACCCTTGCAATGTGGCTCGTTTAACTTTTGACAGCCGAGAACTCCCGTCCTCTGTATATGTCGCGGGACATCGGTTACAAGTTCGAAAGGTGATACCTACACCGCAACAATGTAGAAATTGCTGGCGTTTTGGTCACCCAGCGAAATATTGCAGATCTATGGCCGAATGCCCAGTCTGTGGTGCCGACGACCATTCTAATACATCTTGCAGTCAACCTCCATCTTGCCTTAATTGTAATAAAGCTCACCCTTCGTACTCCCGCCGTTGCCAGGTCTACTTAAATGAACGTGAAATCCGTTGCCTCAAAGAGGCAGAAGGTCTCCCTTATGCTATGGCAGTTACTCATCTCTGCCTCCAAGGGAGACTACCCCGTGTTTCTTATTCTCGTGTTTCCAAACGTCCCCCCACTTCTGGGGTCCCATCTTCTGCAGCCTCCTCTGTTGTTACCCCTCCCATAGCCACTACGGCATCTAATCCTTTTGCTGTCCTTGGCTCTGACGTCCCGACTACAACTCAGTCTGTTCTCACATCTTCGCGTCCTTCCTCACAAGCCCCAGTATCGACAAGACCTCGTACGACACCTAATACCAATCGCCCCTCTACTCAGAAGTCCAAAAAATCCAAATTGCTCAAATCTTCTTTGCCCCTTCCTTCCCTTCTTCCACCTCCACACTTTACCTTTCCAGTCTCTGTACCTAGTTCTTCCCCTCTCTCTGGCTCTATTACAAGTGTGGAGATTCACCCTCCTCCTCGTACTATGCCTTCCACCCCTGTCCCCTCCCAAGTTTCTCCCTCTTCTGTCACCTCCCAGGTTTCTGCCTCTTCTGTCCCCCCCCCACACTTCATCTCCAGTCCCTTACACTTTTCCCTCCCCCTCTACTTTGATACAGTCCATTACTGTCCCAATCTTTACTCACCCTCCTCCTCCTATCTCCAATATGGTCTCCCATACATCTTTGAATTCAGAAACACTTGAAGCCATTTCAGAATATATTGCAGAGACTAAACCTTCAATGGACACTGATTCACTTCCTGTTCCTTCTCTTCCCTCTCCTCCATCTTCACAACCCCATTCTTCGCAACGCTCCGTTCCTTCGCTACTTGAACATCTTCCAATGCCACCACACGTTGACTTTTCTAACCCCTCTACTCCGTAGGTGCCTTTACCTACAGATTCCTGATATTTTCTTCATCGCCAATCATGGCCTATTTACAGTGGAATATCCGCGGCCTCAGGGGTAATCGGGGTGAGCTTCAGATGTTGCTTTCCAGGTTTTCCCCTGTTGGTGCTTGCTTACAAGAACCAAAATTACACTCGGCTGTTTTCCAACCTATCTCAGGCTATAATTTATTGTATTCTTCGGATCCTTTCTCAGATGGGACCTTTAATGAAAGTGCCCTTCTTCTACGCAATGATATTCCGTACTGTCAACTATTTGTCCATACCTCGCTGCATTACACTGCAGCCCGTATCCACTTGAATAAGTGGTTTACAATATGTTCTTTATATCTCTCTCCTTCTCGAGCATTTTCTATCCCAGACTTTGCCTTTCTTGTTTCATCCTTACCACCACCACTTCTGTTACTTGGTGATTTTAATGCCCACCATTTCCTCTGGGGGGGGGTCTCATTGTGACTCACGTGGCATTCAGTTGGAGGCTTTTCTCGCCTCTCACCCCCTCCATGTTTTAAATACGGGTACTCCCACCCATTTTGATCCTCGTACTCATACTCTCTCTTGCATCGATCTATCAGTCTGCTCTTCCTCCACTGCACTAGACTTCACCTGGTCTGTTCTACCAGACTTACATGACAGCGATCATTTTCCGATCATTCTTACTTCTCCTTCCTATTCACCACCTTTCCGTAGCCCTCGCTGGCAATTTGATCGGGCAAATTGGGATCTTTACTCACACCTCACTGCTTTTAGTGAGGTTCCTTCTTCATCCTCCATTGATGAGCTCCTACACATCTTCTCGACATCAGTTTATACCGCAGCTTCTCATTCTGTACCCCAAACCTCAGGCAGGCATTCTCAGAAGTGCGTGCCTTGGTGGTCTCCTGCTTGTGCTCGTGCAGTACGTTTGAAACGTGCTGCATGGGGCAGGTACCGGTACAATAGAACCGCTGAGAGACTTGTTGATTTTAAGCAGAAGCGTGCGATCGCTCGCCGTGTCATCCGTGAAGCTAAACGCACTTGTTGGCGAGACTATGTTTCCACCATCACCTCTGCTTCTTCTATGAGTGCAGTCTGGAAAAAAGTGAGGAAATTGAGTGGTAAATACTCTCCTGACCCGGCTCCTGTTCTACGGGTCACTGGTGTTGATATAGCAAACCCTCTCGACGTTGCCATTGAACTTGGCACACATCTGGTCCGTATTTCCCGAGGGCTCCATCTATGCCCCTCGTTTCTTTCCTCAAAGTCTGCCAGAGAGTTAGTACCCTTGGACTTTTCTTCTCTCAGAGAAGAACAGTGTAATGTGCCTTTTACACTTCAAGAACTGGAGGCAACGCTCTCAGCTTGCCGATCATTGGCAGCTGGGCCTGATGACATTCATATTCGTATGTTACAACATTTACATCGGTCAGCCCTTGTAGTCCTCTTACACCTCTTCAATCTTATTTGGGCACAAGGAGTTCTTCCCCAGCTGTGGAAATCTGCCATTGTTCTCCCTTTCCGCAAACCGGGTACTACAGGACATGATGCCTCCCACTATCGCCCCATCGCTCTTACTAGTGCAGTTTGCAAAGTGATGGAACGCCTCGTAAATCGACGTTTAATGTGGTATTTAGAGACTCACAACAGTCTCTCCGCTAGTCAATATGGCTTTCGTAAGGGTCGTTCTACCATAGACCCCTTACTACGCTTGGATACGTATGTTCGTAATGCCTTTGCGAATAATCACTCAGTTATTGCCATATTTTTTGACCTTGAGAAGGCATATGACACAACTTGGAGGTATAATATTTTGGCCCAGGCCCATTCCTTAGGCCTCCGAGGCAATCTACCATCCTTCCTTAAGAACTTTTTAACTGACAGACATTTCCGTGTTCGAGTCAATAATGTTCTTTCCCCGGACTTCGTCCAAGCTGAAGGTGTCCCTCATGGATGTGTTCTAAGCACAACACTTTTTCTCCTTGCTATAAATGATTTGCCCTCTGTTCTTCCACCCAATACTTGGTCATCACTCTATGTTGATGACTTCGCTATTGCTTGTGCAGGCGCTGACTGTCACCTTATTGCAGTTTCTCTCCAGCATGCGGTCGACCGTGTTTCCGCTTGGGCCACCACACATGGGTTTAAATTTTCAAGTACCAAAACTCACCAAATTACTTTCACTAGACGCTCTGTTATCTCCGATCATCCTTTGTATCTCTATGGCTCCCGTATCCCCGAAAGTGATACAGTCAGGTTTCTAGGCCTTCTCTTTGACCGTCGGTTATCCTGGAAACCTCACATTACCTCTCTGAAGGCAACTTGTCACAGCCGGCTAAACCTTCTTAAAACCCTTGCTCATCTTTCCTGGGGAGCTGATCGTCGAACTCTGCTCCGCCTACATTCGGCCCTCGTTTTATCGAAACTCGATTATGGTGACCAGATTTATTCCGCGGCCTCTCCTGCTACTCTCTCTAGCCTTAACTCTATCCATCACCAAGGCTTACGTTTGTGCCTTGGTGCTTTTCACTCTTCCCCTGTTGAGAGCCTCTATACAGAAGCAAATGTTCCATCCTTGTCTGATCGCCGTGATGCCCATTGCCTTCGCTACTATGTACGCTCTCACGATCTACACAATCCTTCCATTTATAGAATGGTCACCGATATTAGTAGACATTCTTTATTCGTTCGCCGCCCCTGTTTGCTCCTTCCCTTTTCTCTTCACCTACATTCACTCTTGTCTTCCCTTCAGTTACCACCTTTATATGTTCATGTAGCATCTCACTTTTCCCTACCCCCCTGGGAAGTTCCAGCTGTTCGGGTCTGTTCTTTCTTACTCCCTTGCTCGAAAGCTCAACTGCCTACGGTGGCTTCCCGCTCTCTTTTTCTTGATCACTTCCACTCCCATTCTCATGCCACCGCTGTGTACACAGATGGCTCTAAGTCTTCAGACGGCGTCGGATTCGCAGCAGTGTTTCCGGACAGCGTCGTACGGGGGCATTTACTATCTTCAGCTAGCATTTTTACTGCTGAACTGTATGCCATTCTTGCAGCACTTATTCGTATCGCATCTATGCCTGTGTCATCATTTGTAGTAGTCTCAGACTCCCTTAGTGCTCTACAGGCTATACGAAAATTTGATACATCTCATCCCCTAGTTCTCCGTATCCAACTTTGGCTACGCCGTATCTCTACCAAACATAAAGATATTGTTTTTTGTTGGGTCCCTGGTCATGTCGACGTACAGGGCAATGAACAGGCAGACACTGCTGCGCGGTCAGCAGTACATGACCTACCAATTTCCTATCGAGGTGTTCCATTTCTGGACTATTTTGCTGCAATAGCTACCCACCTTCGCACCCGTTGGCAACAACGTTTGTCAACTCTACTCGGTAACAAACTTCATTCTATTAAACCGAGCATAGGTTACTGGCCGTCTTCTTGTCATCAGTGCCGAGGTTGGGAGACCACTCTCTCCCGCCTTCGCATTGGCCACACTCGTCTTACTCATGGGTATCTCATGGAGAGGCACCCTGTTCCTCTCTGTGAGCAGTGTCGATTAGCCACATTCTGTTAGACTGCCCTCTCTATCAACGAGCACGCAGAATTTACCTCCAACGTCGTCTTCGTTCTACTACTCTCTCTTTACCTTCCCTTCTTGCTGATGGACTCTCCTTTAATCCTGACTCTCTCATTGACTTCTTGACAACGACTGATTTACTCCACAAACTCTGATGATACTTTTCGCACTTCCCTCAGCCCTTTCTAGTTCAGTCTCTTGCTGCCCTTTACCCTTTCACCATCCACTACCCCGCTGTTATCCGTAACCTATTACTCATCCATCTCCCTTTTGCCACCTGTTGCCCTCGCTTCCTTCCTGCCCTGCAGCGCTGTATAGTCCTTGTGGCTTAGCGCTTCTTTTTGATTATAATAATAATAACTACCACTCCCAGGATATCACCCAGCACAGCACTATCAGAGGTAGTATACTACCACTCCCAGGATGTCACCCAGTACAGCACTATCAGAGGTAGTATACTACCACTCCCAGGATGTTACCCAGCACAGCACTATCAGAGGTAGTATACTACCACTCCCAGGATGTCACCCAGCACAGCACTATCAGAGGTAGTATACTACCACTCCCAGGATGTCACCCAGCACAGCACTATCAGAGGTAGTATACTACCACTCCCAGGATGTCACCCAGCACAGCACTATCAGAGGTAGTATACTACCACTCCCAGGATGTTACCCAGCACAGCACTATCAGAGGTAGTATACTACCACTCCCAGGATGTCACCCAGCACAGCACTATCAGAGGTAGTATACTACCACTCCCAGGATGTCACCCAGTACAGCACTATCAGAGGTAGTATACTACCACTCCCAGGATGTCACCCAGTACAGCACTATCAGAGGTAGTATACTACCACTCCCAGGATGTCACCCAGCACAGCACTATCAGAGGTAGTATACTACCACTCCCAGGATGTCACCCAGTACAGCACTATCAGAGGTAGTATACTACCACTCCCAGGATGTCACCCAGCACAGCACTATCAGAGGTAGTATACTACCACTCCCAGGATGTCACCCAGCACAGCACTATCAGAGGTAGTATACTACCACTCCCAGGATGTCACCCAGCACAGCACTATCAGAGGTAGTATACTACCACTCCCAGGATGCCACCCAGCACAGCACTATCAGAGGTAGTATACTACCACTCCCAGGATGTCACCCAGCACAGCACTATCAGAGGTAGTATACTACCACTCCCAGGATGTCACCCAGCACAGCACTATCAGAGGTAGTATACTACCACTCCCAGGATGTCACCCAGCACAGCACTATCAGAGGTAGTATACTACCACTCCCAGGATGCCACCCAGCACAGCACTATCAGAGGTAGTATGCTACCATTCCCAGGATGCCACCCAGCACAGCACTATCAGAGGTAGTATACTACCACTCCCAGGATGCCACCCAGCACAGCACTATCAGAGGTAGTATACTACCACTCCCAGGATGTTACCCAGCACAGCACTATCAGAGGTAGTATACTACCACTCCCAGGATGCCACCCAGCACAGCACTATCAGAGGTAGTATACTACCACTCCCAGGATGCCACCCAGCAGAGCACTATCAGAGGTAGTATGCTACCATTCCCAGGATGCCACCCAGCACAGCGCTATCAGAGGTAGTATACTACCATTCCCAGGATGCCACCCAGCAGAGCACTATCAGAGGTAGTATGCTACCATTCCCAGGATTTCACCCAGAACAGCACTGTCAGAGGTAGTATACTACCATTCCCAGGATGCCACCCAGCACAGCACTATCAAGACGTAGTATACTACCACTCCCAGGATGTCACCAGCACAGCACTATCAGAGGTAGTATACTACCACTCCCAGGATGTCACCCAGTACAGCACTATCAGAGGTAGTATACTACCACTCCCAGGATGTCACCCAGCACAGAACTATCAGAGGTAGTATACTACCAATCCCAGGATGTCACCCAGCACAGCACTATCAGTGGTAGTATACTACCACTCCCAGGATGTCACCCATCACAGCACTATCAGAGGTAGTATACTGCCACTCCAAGGATGTCACCCAGCACAGCACTATCAGAGGTAGTATACTACCACTCCCAGGATGCCACCCAGCACAGCACTATCAGAGGTAGTATACTACCGCTCCCAGGATGTCAGCCAGTACAGCACTATCAGAGGTAGTATACTACCACTCCCAGGATGCCACCCAGTAAAGCACTATCAGAGGTAGTATACTACCACTCCCAGGATGCCACCCAGCACAGCACTATCAGAAGTAGTATACTACCATTTCCAGGATGCCACCCAGCACAGCGCTATCAGAGGTAGTATACTACCATTCCCAGGATGTCACCCAGCACAGCACTATCAGAGGTAGTATGCTACCATTCCCAGGATGTCACCCAGCATAGCACTATCAGAGGTAGTATACTACCATTCCCAGGATGCCACCCAGCACAGCACTATCAGAGGTAGTATACTACCATTCCCAGGATGCCACCCAGCACAACACTATCAGAGGTAGTATACTACCATTCCCAGGATGCCACCCAGCACAGCACTATCAACAGGTAGTATACTACCACTCCCAGGATGTCACCCAGTACAGCACTATCAGAGGTAGTATACTACCACTCCCAGGATGTCACCCAGCACAGCACTATCAGAGGTAGTATACTGCCACTCCAAGGATGTCATCCAGCACAGCACTATCAGAGGTAGTATACTACCATTCCCAGGATGCCACCCAGCACAACACTATCAGAGGTAGTATACTACCATACCCAGGATGCCACCCAGTAAAGCACTATCAGAGGTAGTATACTACCACTCCCAGGATGCCACTCAGCACAACACTATCAGAGGTAGTATGCTACCACTCCCAGGATGCCACCCAGCACAACACTATCAGAGGTAGTATGCTACCACTCCCAGGATGCCACCCAGCACAACACTATCAGAGGTAGTATACTACCACTCCCAGGATGCCACCCAGCACAGCACTATCTGAGGTAGTATACTATCACTCCCAGGATGCCACCCAGCACAGCACTATCTGAGGTAGTATACTACCACTCCCAGGATGCCACCCAGCACAGCACTATCGGAGGTAGTATACTACTACTCCCAGGATGCCACCCACTAGAGCACTATCAGTCCCAGGATGCCACCCACTACAGCACTATCAGTCCCAGGATGCCACCCACTACATCACTATCAGTCCCAGGATGCCACCCAGCACAGCACTATCAGTCCCAGGATGCCACCCAGCACAGCACTATCGGAGGTAGTATACTACCACTCACAGGATGTCGCCAACACCAGTCTACTAACGCCCAGGTACCTACTTACTGCTAGTTGAACAGGGGCGGCAGATGTAAGGAAACCTGCCTCTAGGACAAAAAATGTTCATCTTGCCTTTAGGAAAAGACTCTGGCACTGGTTGTGTTGACAGTGAGTGTGCTCGTCTTTATTGCTTGTAAACTGTGTGATGTTGCCGGTAAACTGAAATGAGCACCAGTGTTCATTTTCTTTGCTCTCTGCGAGGTATTTGAGTTACAGTTACAGGTGAACATCAAAATGGTATAAAATACCGACAGGTTGGTAGGTAAGACACAAAGGTAACAGTTAGGCAACTTTATTCCGAAACGTTTCGCCTACACAGTAGGCTTCTTCAGTCGAATACAAAAAGTAAGCAGGAACAGTAGAGATGTGAAGACGATGTAATCAGTCCA